>NC_083318.1:69628309-69793402 GCF_963455315.2 Globicephala melas
AATTTTTTGACCTGAGCAACCAAATGTTATCATTTACTTGAAGGGGAACACGCTGAGAGAAACAGACTTAGTGGAGAAAAATCAAGAATTCAAGTTCAGTTATGTTAGGTTTAAGTAGACAGTTAGATATGGGTCTGAAAGATTCAGGTCAGAGATGGAACCTGGGGAGCCTTCAGTGTCAGGATGGTAATTAAAAGATTACCTAGGGAGTGAAAGTGTCTAAAGAAGAGAAGAGGTCCATGACAGAGTCCCGGGATACTTCAACATTTAAGGCCAGGATGAGGAAGAGGATCCAAAAGAGAGGACTGAAAGGGAGAAGCAGTGAGAAAAGGAGATCAGAAGAAAGAGAGACGCCCCCAGAGCCAGCTGAACTAAGTGTCTAAGAGAATTCACTTTGAATAAGACAACTATGTAAACTTTCCTTGTCTTGTCTCTGATCTCAGAGGACTTGGAGAAAAGACATGAACTTACATCAAATTTCTGTTTCCCCCATCCCTTTGAAATCTATGTAGTAGACTAGTGAATACAGTGCTACCCCATTATGGATTAGTTTGTTTACCCTGAGCCTACTCTTGCTTCTTCCCCTTGTTCTCCTGCCTGTGTCACTAGTGAATGACACTGGATTCAGCACAAGCTGAAGACACCACAGATTTTTCAGAATACAACATCCCGAAAGCCAAGCTTGATTGTGAGCATTGTAAAACCAAATTAAATTTTAGGCATGTTATTCTGATGCAGTGAAGAGAAAATGAATCTCAGATGTAAGTAGGTTTCTTTTGTTCCAGCTCTGTGCAACGGACCTCTTATGTATTCATTTATTTCCTTACTCTTTCACCCTATTCAGTTAAGTTTATTTTTAGCTATTGTTGGGCATCCTTTAGGAGAGGCAAATATTAAGGACTATTATCGAATACAACTCAAAGGTTCCAAAGAACAGCCTACTTAATGCATCAATGGAAAGGGAAGAACTCCTTTCCTCCCAAGAGGGTCAAGTACTCCTTCTTGCTAACTCCAGTAGCCTGTGAGTCTTCCTGACTTTGATACTAACTGCAAGGACTACTGGTATTGAGATTATAATATAGCCTAAAAGGAAAAGAAAAGCAGTATCACACATGGTATCAGACTTCACTGATACTTTTCATAATGTTAGTAGGACAAGTTTATCAGAAATGTCACATGAGTTAATATAGGCAAACAGCATAGGTGGGCATCTTTTAAGTCACTATCACGTACCTTTATTTCTATAATCCTTTATGGACTTTATGATACATCTTACAAGAGGTGTTTACTGGCTTGGCCATGGTTCAGGAACTGAAGCACACAAAGACATGCATTCCTTGCATAGGAGTTACTTTGGGGACTTGCCACCACTTTATATGAAAGGTAGAGCTTAGTGCACTTGAAGAGATGATTTGTTCAATGGTGCCTGACTCATCCCAAACTTTGCCCTTCTTACCCACATCAATTTCCATGATCAGAAAGAAAAATGACTCATTAGAAGGACAGAAAAATCAAAGTGGCCCCTACATCTTCAGAAAATAAGAATCAGAATAGGTCACTGTATCCCAAGACCACTAGTTATTTTGGTAAGGTATTCTTATTGTTATGGAAAAATTTTTATGGACAAATACGGTTGGTGAATACCAAGTTAAATTTATTCTTCTGAATTTTGTTTTATTTGTCATTTTCAATGTGTAATTATAAATATTCACTTTCTTACCTAAATGTATAGACACAGTTTTGAATTTTTCAAAAAAGAGCCCCCCAAATTGTATAAGCTCAAATTGCACTAAAACCTCATCTCCTTGAGGTAAAAAGTATTCATTAAAATCACATAGCTGGAAAATGATAAAAAGTGGACTTGAAGCTAGGTCTGTTTGGTCTCAAAGAGCCCCTATCATCATTTAAACCTCAGTGTTAATGCATTTCATCTCCTCTTGAGCACAAATAATCTCGGAGGGGAGAGAAAATTAATGAGTCTTCTGGAGGAGATATTGCTAGGCACACAAAGACGAGTCTAAAGGCACCTAAAGTTAAACTATTCCTACTTCAAAATTTTGCCTATACTTAAGCCACTGGCCTCCTGTTACAGGGCTGGCTAAAAAGAATTATTTTGAGTGTATATGAGTATGAACTTTTATTTTGTCCTTACCCATGTATTTCTATAAATTTGACTATGGTTTCACAATTGGCATGCCCATGAGATTGTCTGATGGCGGAAAAAGAAAAATCTGCACTACGCCCTTTATTTATGGAAATCTTTCTCTCAGAGGTACCAACCTACTTTTATTTGTGGATGCCTTTTATTATTATGGTGGTTGTGTTATTCGTAAACGTACCCAGTGGCAACCTCATGACTTGCATACCCAATAAATGCAATCACTAATTAAAGCTAGCATTAAGCATGCTAATAAATCTACAGAGCTGTTTCCTAAAATAATTACACCAGTAATGTCAAAAGGTTACAGCAAGCAGATAGGCAAGGCATCTCAAATACCTGAGATTTGATCATATTTCTAGAAAATTCACAGTAGCTCTGCTCTTAAAGCTAGTGGGAAACACCTTCCTCTAGGGAGTACTTTCATAGTTCATTTTGCACCATGCTAGCACTGACAAAAAAAAAAAAAGGACTAAAAGCACAAGGTTCCATAATAGGAGTAAACCGCAACACACCTAATACAGAGTTTTGGGCAACTGAATACTGTATATTTTGCCAATAGCAAGCAACAGTCCCCTTTTGCTTTTATTAATGCAGTTCAGCTGATATGAGCAGACAACTGAAAGAGAAGGAGAATGTGCTTTATCATCTGTTGCCGAATTTCAATTTTCTCCTTCAAGTACAGTTGAATGCATTTTCTTTGCAACCCAAAGACAGAAGATCTTGATTACTGTTGCAAGAATAATCTCAGCATTTGTGCGAAGAAGATAGGAAAAATAAATAGTCTCTCTGGATGATGTGTCAGCCTGTGAACTTACAAAACAAGATATATTCTTGGAGGTAGGGAAATTAAATTAAGGTGAAATGGTAGACATATTAAAATGACAATTGAAGGCTTATTTTGTGGGCCATGGCTGGCTTCCCAAATTGTCCTTTGTCCTTGGCCTCACCCCAGGGACACAGATAACAAACCAGAAACAAACAGGGTCAAGACAGGGGCAACTGTCTGGAAATACAGGCCACTCAAGCTGTGGACTCTGTCATGAACTGCTAGCTTTTTTGTAAAAATTAAGTTTCCAACTCCTTTGTCCCCTGCCTTCCCCTACCACAACTCTTGTTTTGGGTCTTTAAACAGAAGAGGAGGTGATATATCTTCATATTTCTTCTCATTTTTATCCATGTAAAAAAGCTAACAATTCAACATCAGCTTAGTTGGGATTCTTTCTCTCTATAACAGGAAAATGCTAAGGCAGAGAAATATCACTTGGAATTTTGTTAAGAAATAAAGTATTTACCCCCAGTAGTACTAGAAGACACTAGGAACCAGCCCATTACCATCCACTCTCAAGTGATGAGTGCAGGTCAGGCCTCCCCAAAATATGCCCCTTTGGCATACTGATTATTTTGAATTAAAGTTACTTAAAAAATAGCTGGTTCAAGGACACTCTGACCCTCTGTCCCCCAAAAAGCAGGAAATAAATTTTCCATAAGAAAGGTATCCTCCCTGAACCAGGAGACAGACATTCTTATCACTAGAGATAGGGAATTCAGAGCCAAGAAGGCCACATAAACAAAACTTGTTTCTTCCTCACTAGTTTACTACCCTAAGCTCAGACTTCTTCACCTTGCCAATTCTTCACAAATCTGTTTTGTAAAGAAAAAAATGTTGCCTGCCATTCCAGTTCTACTCACCGACAGTACACCCTGAGGGAAATTCAGGATGGAGAAAAGCAGGAAGCATCCCGTGCTTTGGATATGTTGGCCCCTAGATGCTCGAGATGCATATCTAAGGAAAAATTTCAATGACCCCATATTCTTGCAACTTCCCATATATATAAAAGCACTAAAATCATTAACTTGAGATGATTAGCAGTAATCTTTTTATGCTTGACTACATGTTCTTCCCAGCAAAAAAGTTCATGTGGATCCTGGCTCCTCCCTTACCTCTTGGGGGCAGCTCCTCAGAGCTATCTATGAAGCTGTCTTCTGGGCTACAGTCTTCAGTAAGGTCCCTGAATAAAACTTAATTCACAACTTTTATGTTGTATGTTTTTCAGTCAACAGTTTTGGTGACTGTGAAGGGACCCAGAACAGAATTCTCTCCTTTGCCTTAACTCCACCAGGATCTGGAGCCTTGGTACCAGCAAAGGTCACTTGTGCCAGTCCACCTCCTCAGTGAGCCTAGATGACTGGGCAAATAGCTCCTATGTCTTAGATCTCCTGCTATGGGCTGATGATCCCAAGTGTTTTTTTTTTTTGGTGATGAATAAAAAGATACCTGACTCCTCAGCTGAGAGACACTTAGGAAGATTTATCCAATTGAAAGATACTGGGGGGGAGGTGCCCCCCAGCTGAAAGATACTGGGATTTGCTCAGTTAAAAAACACTAAGCCATCTGGACTGGGTTATTAGGTAGGAAGCTGGCCTAACATCTTTCCTAAATGAGGGGCATCAGAAAGCCAGCCTCCGACCTAACACCCCAGCCAGATTCATGTACAATACATACAAAACATATTTGCAAGTACTTACTTAATTGGGAACTAAGGAAATCTCACCTTAAAAATGGCCAAGATGGGACTCTTTTTGACATTCCTAAACTGGTTTTTGTGTACACAGTTAAAGAAAGCTAGCTTGATAAAACATTTTTCTAGAATTCATCTTAAAGGAAGAAAAACCTTTCTAGGAGGAACTCGTATTTGTCTCCCTATGCCTTTGAGATGTAAATGTTCTACCTGATCTTCTTAGGTGTTCTGTTCTGTGTTTTGAGAGCTTGGTCTCTGCTATTTGGAAGGTATACCTAAGGTGAACATTTGGTAGCCAGTTGAATAGACTGGGATTTTGAGCAGTCTCTTTGTGCCAGCTCTCAGGGAAATTTGTCAAAAGGGGTCTCATCTCAACAAAGGCCTCATCTCAACCTTTGTTGTATTCACCTGTGCAACAAAGGCCTTTACTTAGACTATTCGGGGGAGTAATCTTTCTGGACCTTGTGGAGGCTGCATCTTTTGCACTGTCTTGTGGGATGCCTCTTGTGCCTTATTGGTTTGAGTCACTATTAATACTACTTGCAAATGGCCAGAGGATGGACCTTTTAAATTGAAAAATACTTCTAAATTGGTAAATTTCTAGAGAGTTCTCATTATAAATAGCTATTTTATTGGTACCTATGAAAAAAGTAAATTAAAAGGTGGATACAAAAATTATAATTGGCTAACCTTAAAAACTCCCTTATTTTAAAACAAACTAACCAAAAAGAAAAAAAAGGTTTGGGAGCCTTTTTTGTGGTCTCAGCTTCCTTTTAATAAGTCTTACAGATGTTAATAAAAACATTAGGTTAATTAATGTTAATTAAGATGATTAACAAGGCAACAGGAAGAAGCTAAGGGGAAAGTCAAGCAATTTCTTCCCAACAAGGCGTAACTCTTAAAGGGACTCATCCCAACAGGATGGAAATCTTTAGATGATTATTTTAAATGAGATAAATAAAATGGACATTGATGGGATAAAAACAGAGGCTGTGGGGCTTCCCTGGTGGCGCAGTGGTTGAGAGTCCGCCTGCTGATGCAGGGGACACGGGTTCGTGCCCCGGTCCGGGAGAATCCCGCATGCCGCGGAGCGGCTGGGCCCGTGAGCCATGGCCGCTGGGCCTGCGCGTCCGGAGCCTGTGCTCCGCAACGGGAGAGGCCACAGCAGTGGGAGGCCCGCGTACCGCCAAAAAAAAACAGAGGCTGTGATACAACACTACCTAAGGTTGAATGGTCCAAAGGGACCCACTATTCATCCAACATTAAAGAGCCCCAAACAAGTCCGCTCTATTTAACCCCAGTTTAGAAAAAATTTAAAAGGCTGAAAGAAAAAATTACACTGAGATACCACCAGACCAGCAATTGCTTGGTACAACATTTAGGCCAATTAATCAAGTTAAAGATTTACAAAAGGGCTTCTCTGGTGGCGCAGTCGTTGAGAGTCTGCCTGCTGATGCAGGGGACACGGGTTCGTGCCCCGGTCCGGGAAGATCCCACATGCCGCGGAGCGGCTGGGCCCGTGAGCCATGGCCTCTGAGCCTGAGCGTCCGGAGCCTGAGCGTCCGGAGCCTGAGCTCCGTCCGGAGCCTGTGCTCCGCAACGAGAGAAGCCACAGCAGAGAGAGGCCCGCGTACTGCAAAAAAAAAAAGATTGACAAAAGGGTCTGGGTCCCTTGGCTCGACCCCTCACTGAGGACCCCAATGCCTTTTATACAAAATTAGGTTAAATGGCCAGGGGATAAAAGGGAAAGTTTCTGGGACTCCTTGTAGGAATAATACTTGTTGGTGGGGTCCTAATGGAGGCTAAAATTAAGGTATAAGAGTTGAAAGAATTAGATGAAATTTTATAAAACTCAATGCATTTGAACGGGCTTTATATAAGATGGTTAAATCTCTTTTACCTAATTATAATATTGTGGGACAGACTATTAAGTCTCACTGGGGAATGCTCCCCTGCCTGGTATTATAAGACAGGGCATATAAACCTGCCCCTCTGGCAATATTAATTAAATATACTAAAAGAAACCAATAGGGTTACCTGAACCCATACAATACGAAGTAAAAACTGGGGACTAATATTCAGGGGCTAATAATGGCAATAATAGAGGGGTTTTTGTTGTTGATGTTTTTTGCCTCTGAGGTGAATTGCTCTGGGTTTAATTTGTGCACTCAGAGGGCCTTTGTTGAATGCCTTGTGCAAACTTTTGAAGGCTTGATAAAATGAACCCTAAAGTTCTAGAACATAGAACTCTTGATTTCCAGTTTAGTTGGAAATATTCTCACTGATATAAAAAAGCAAATTAAAGAAAATGTAGCTGGGCAAATCAATTTTTTGCTATCATTTAGGCAGCAGACCAGTTCTTTGGGGAATTAAAAGCAACTGTGTTTGTCTTGCAAATCTCTACAAATCAGAAATGTAAATACAGCCCACAATGACCTGAGACTGAGCCTAGTTAACTCAATCAGGTAAACCAAAGGAAAAAAAAAAAAAAGAGGAAAAGAGGCCTTTTTAAAAGTACAAACTACTGGAAAGGCTTCCTTGCTCAAAATCTAATTCACAGCTTACTTAAGGATTTATCAAGGACAAACAAAAATCTTAAAAAGTCTTTTCCACAAATAGTAAAAAGCCTCAGTCATCTGAGCAAATAAATTTAACTTATTCCAACTGTTATTTATAAACTAGTAAGTTTATATTGTAATCCCTGATTCATGTTTAAGTTTTGAAATGAAGCTATGAGATCACTGGTTATGTCTGTTTATATGTCTGTGTGTATGTTATAAATTTGATATTTCTCTACCTCTGGATAACATTATCAGAATCAAAATTAATTTATAAAGAGCTCTATTTAACTGACTTAAGAGTAAGTGCTTATAAATTAAATACTTCTAAATGTAATAGAAACTAACCCAAATGAATTTCAAATTCATGTGATCTGAGAAATATTCAATATTAAATTAATACGTAGTATTAAAGTTTAAGTTTGTTGGTTTAGTTAATACAGACATGTCTTACTTTTATTGTAACTATGTTCACTAAAAGTCAAATAAGGTCATATTATCTCTTATAAAATTTATCAGCAAAAAAAAATAGCTTGGCATGATGGCTGACTTGGTCTACTGTCTCATGAAATTTTCATGGCTAATCTAAACATAATTGCTGAGAACAACTGAATTAAATAGATATAAATGGGGTAAGAACTTTTAGGTGAACTTGTTAAGAATAATTATGTTTTAGGCTATGCCTACTAAAAAATAGTTTCTTCAGATTTTTGGTAAATAGAGTTTTGCTAAGTTAAATAATGGAAATTTATTAAATATCTAGATCATTCCAAAATAGAATATTGGGTTGGCCAAAAAGTTCTTTCAGGTTTTTCCATAACATCTTGCAGAAAAACCCAAGCAAACTTTTTGGCCAACCCAATAATATACCGAAACATTAATTACTGAACATAGGCTTCTGTTTGGAGAAAAACTAAAGATATTTAGGATTATTGATAAAAATGTTTGGTGCCACACTGAAAATTTTTCCTTAAAAAAGTACATTTTAGAAATCATAAACAATATTTATGTTTGCCAATCTACAGAGTGCTACTGTAAAAAACAGTTCATAATTGTTTACTTCTTAGTTTTCACTAGAAATTAAGGTTTTTAAAAACTAAGAATTCTAATATATGTAATTAAAATACTAAAAGTAGTAATAAAAACATCTGTGTATGAAAGGAAAAAATATATAAGGAATGGAAATACATGTCGTTAAGGGAAAAGAAAGTGATTTTGTCCTGGAGAGAGAAAAAGAAAGGGAAAATGTAGGACAAAATCTGAATGTAAATAAGAAAGTTATAGATGGTTTGTGGGAAAGGAACCCTGAGAAAAGAGTTTTGTGCATGGTCTTGATTGGCTAAGATTAGAATAGAATTTGAGTAAATAAGTTTTAATAGTAAAAATAAGCTGGTACAAAACTAGAATTTGTTTCCCTCTCTGTGTTAAGAGAACAAAGTTTTCTTGGAATACTGATCTGCTTTTGATAACGAAGTGTAAAGTTTCTGTACCTTTTAATTCATTGTAACTTTCTGTATTTGTCTTTCAAATCTTTTATTGTCCCTTTGGGTGAGTGAATAAGTACTGTTTCAAATAACCTATGATCCTAGTTGACCAAGTGTTTTTAAGCCTTTTGCTATCTTTGACAAACTTCCTCAAATCAAATTCTAAATGTTCTTTTGACATCTAGCTAACTTTGGGATGCTTCAGAGGGCCCCTGATACATTCCAAAGAGAGATATTAAATTAATTAGGTCTATTTAGTATGTTCAATTACCTGGGAAACGTCAAATAAGTAGTAATAAACCTTCTTAGGTTATACTGCATGGGTAAATGCCATTAATATAGATATTCTAGAAATTACATGGGATTCCTAAAAATCTAGTATGTGCTGGTATAATGTTATCAGTCATAATTGTAGTTATCTTAAAATGCTGTATGTCACAGAATTAACCAAATTTCTTTTTCAACTGCACTGTAATCAGATCTTTAACCATGCCGTTTTAAGTCTTTCATCATTTATAGAGTTATTATTTTACTCAGATGCTTTTATAAAAATGAAGATTTTCAAGAAAATTCATAGAAAGGATTTTTGACAAATACAGATTTCTGGTGATTTTTAGATCATACTGCTGAACTAGGTAAGAAATTACAAAACTCTAATGGAAAACCTTATGGCTTCATCGAGTGAAACAAAAATTAATTAAATTGGACTGCATGAACTGATAAATATGATTTATAATTTTATGACTTTTTGTCTGAAATATTACAGGCTTTTAATCTTTGTTTTCCAGAAAACCCTTCTTTTTATGCTATGACCTACAGCAAGTTAATAAAGTATACCTTTATAAATGAAGATGAAACATTTATCTTTTTCTCTCTATGTGAGCCCTCCAGAATTTGGCTTCTCCAGCTGGCTCCCCTCAGGACCTGATGGCTTACTGTGACCCAAACTGCAACTAGTTATACTAATCATTGTTTTAACTTGTTCACTCCTTGTTGTTTTTAAACTGTTTGTGCTTTGTGTCTCACTCTGCTGTACTACAACCTTATTAATGTGTTACTAGCTATATTACTTATATCTTGTCTATTTTATTAGATTGTTGTCTCTTGCACTACTCATTATGTAACCAGACCTTCAACAAAATTAATGATGGCTAAATGTCTTGAGGCAACTGATCACTTACTTAGCTCTACATAAAATTAATTATAATTATGCAACACTAGATATGGGAAGAAGCATCAAGGGAAAAGCAATTCATGGATAATAGACCAGTAAGACAGATGGTCCAGAGAATTTGTTTATTAACAGGGCCTAATCCAGATATAGCACATAAACGGCCTATCACCAAGATCCTCCCCTAACCTAGGAGTTAAGTTATTAGGGCCATGGGACAAATTAGTCATGAAATGCTTCCCAAACCTTGGTCAAATTTATGACCAACAGGGGCCACTGAACAGAAAAAACATTGCCTGCCATTCCAGTTCTACTGGAATGGATCTACTGGTTCTACTGGAAAGGATCAAGCCACTGCCACTGCAGTGCCCACTGACAGTGCACTCAGAGGAATTCAGGATGGAGAAAAACAGGAAGCAGTCTGTGCTTTGGATATGCTGGTCCCTAGAGAGTTAAGACACACACCTAAGGAAAAATTTCAATGATCCCATATTTTCACATTTTCCCATACATAGAAAAGCACTAAAATAATTAACTTGAGATGTCTATTCCTTGTAATTAGCAGTAATCTATTTTATGCTTGACTACATGTTTTTCCCAGCAAAAAAGTTCATATATATCCTGGCCCCTCCCTTACCTCTTCAGAGCTGTTCTTCACAGTTATCTGAGAGGCTGTCTTCCAGGCTATAGTCCTCAATAAGGTCCCTGAATAAAACTTAACTCACAACTTTTACATTGTGTGTTTTTATTTCAGTCCATTTTCTTTGCCTGAAAGGTATAAAAGCTGCCAGCTTTGGTCGCTTCTTTGGGTCTCATATCTTTAGGGCCCATGTATGTACAAAATTAAATTTGTTTTTCTCCTGTTAATCTCTCTTTTATTATAGAGGGTGTCTCAGCCAAGAACCTAGAAGGGTAAAGGAAATTATTTTTCCTCCGCTACACAAGTATTCTGTTTTCTCAAGCACCCCTCAGGATAACCCCTATGGCTGCCAACTCAGCACTGCCCTCCTGTCACCACCCATACTGCTACCCCCAATCCCTCTCCACTGCTCAAACTAAATAGCTCATTCACAATTTATCTGACAAATCATTCTACAATAATGGGTGATGGTGTTTTCATGTGCAAATTTATATGGATATAAGAGTTCAGGCCTCCTCATTTCACACTCACCCCACCTTGGGTAATACTTTAAACTTGAAGATTAACTAGAATTTCTCAGATCTCATTTTCTTTTACTTCACAAGAAAATTTCATATAGCTCACCACTTGTAGTGTAAGCCCTGACAGTTTTCTACTTTTTGTAATGCAAGTGCCTGACTTAAGCTTTGATTGCCCTGGCATCCCCTTCAAAGGGCATCCCCTTCAAAGATGGCTATCTCAAACACATTGTCAGTCACATAGCTAGACAAAGACCAAGGCCTCACCCAGTCTCCTTTGTTTTGAAGATCTTGGCTGATTTGGATAATTGCCCATTTGGGCCCATTGGTTTCTCTCTTCCTGCTAAATTCCTCCTTTTATATTTAAATTCACTAGTAAGGAGTGAGCCTGCAAAACCTTAGGCCCCCACCCTCAACCCCAGTAAAAGCAGAACCCCAAATCCATGCCCTTGAGCAAGCTCTCCCGCCCACCCCCTGTCTCCCTCTCTCATACTGCACCCTCACTGCATGGCCCCAGGTGTGCCATGTAATTTCCAAGACCAGTAAGTAATAAAGATTTTTTTTTTCAAAGTTTCCTGAGTTATTGCTGAGGACATCTTGCAATCTGAATAAGAACCACAAAGGCCGGTCCAGCCAAGTTAGTTATCAATAGGCTAAGGGCAGCACATGACACATTAGCTTGACATCACAATTTTTTTCAGCTTCCCTAACTATACTGGCTATATTCTCTGACCTTCAGCTCACTGTTTCATCTAACCTTCTGTGAGCTATTCCTCTAAAATATACTCTTTAGCCTTATAACTTAGAAGGCTTACTCACTCTCATGACTGCTACCACCTTTAGGCTGGTGAATTCCAAACCTTCATCCCTTGCCTAGAATTCCAGTAACATATGTTCATTATTCACGTAGAGCTTTTTCGCCTGTATATAGCCACTGACCAACATCCACATGTGCATAAAGAAGAATTTGCCTCTTTCTCTTCCAAACTTATATACTTTTTTCCAAGTCTTGAAGCTCTGAATTACCTCTTCCCTTGCATTCATAAATTAAGTCTAAAAGAACTGTTGATTCTTCTTTGGAATTCTCTGTTCAAAAAGTCAAAATTAAGTTAGATGTTCTCATCATTTATTGTTTAGATTATTCAACTATTTCCCTAATTGGTGTTCCTGACTCAAGACTCTCTCCATTCAATTTATCAACGACCAAATTTCCTAAAGTACTGCTGCTCATTCTTTCACTTTCTGGTTTAAAATTTTTGTTGATCCTACATTATATATACCAGCTATCTTAAATTTTTTGGTCTAACCTGACAGGTTCATTGCTGACAGCATATCTCCTTCTGTTCCCTAAACATAGAAGTAATCAATGAATCACAGTGTACTGTAAAATTACTATACTGTAAAATCATGAAAAAAAAAGGGGGGCTGTTCATCACTTCTTGTTTATCGCTGTAAAATTTACTGTGTGTTCAAGAAATGGCTTTAGTTCATATTATTTTCCATACCTGATATGCTGTCTTCTTTCTTTACTTCTTATAAAAAGCAAGGTCCAAATCCTATACCATCTCCTCCAATAAATATTATCAATCCTCCAACCTATATTGATCCTTCTCCTTTTTACGTTTTGTTAAGAATAATTTGTGTTAGGTTTTTAAAAAAATATTTACTTATTTTTTCCTGGATTGGGTCTTAGGTGCAGCACGCAGGATCTTTTGTTGTGGCATGTGGGCTTCTCTAGTTGTGGCGTGTGGGCTTAGTTGCCTCACAGCATGTGGGATCTTAGTACCCTCACCAGGGATTGACCCCAAGTCCCCTGCATCGGAAGGTGGATCCTTAACCACTGGAGGACCAGGGAAGTCCCGATCCTTCTCCTTTTTCAACTACTATAGCTTTACAATACCCTATTTTCCACTTCACCAGAAGTAGCTTTGTCTTTCTAGCTAGATATTACTGTACCCTGTCTATTTCAAAAACTGTCACCATATTAAACAGGAAATAAAATGAATTTGAATCCTTATAACTAGAATCTAAAAGATGAGTTAAGAAAGGCAAGTGAATAAGAGATCATCTCCAAACTACTGGGTTTAGGAAATAGTAGGGAATAAGTCTCAATGCCTTAGAAGGCATAAAATCCAGTGTGATAAAGCTGTAGAGAGAGAGAAACCTAAGTGCACTTGAAGACACGCACATGTGTATATGTGTATATACATGACATGTGTACAGATATGTATGTTTGTGGGGGTGGGAGGTACTCTTTCACCAAGGAGGGAGAAAAAGTAGTTGTGAACCAAACAGTGGTCTTCCATGAGAAAAACGTAGATACCTCTCTGAAAATTTCAACACTCAAGACAGACATCCCACCTAAATTTCAACCACAAATTCATTTTAAAAGTGAAATAAATGAACTTAAAAGTAATTTACGATCAGGAAACTGGCACAAGCCTCTTAGAGAGCCTCATCCACCAGAGGGCAGACAGCAGAAGCAAGAAGAACTACAATCCTGCAGCCTGTGGAGCAAAAACCACATTCACAGAAAGACAGACAAGATGAAAGGCAGAGGGCTATGTACCAGATGAAGGAACAAGATAAAACCCCAGGAAAAAAACTAAATGAAGTGGAGACAGGCGACCTTCCCGAAAAAGAATTCAGAATAATGAGAGTGAAGATAATCCAGGACCTCAGAAAAAGAATGGAGGCAAAGATAGAGAAGATGCAAGAAATGTTTAACAAACACCTAGAAGAATTAAAGAACAAAGAGATGAACAATACAGTAGCTGAATTGAAAAATACACTACAAGGGGGCTTCCCTGGTGGCGCAGTGGTTGAGAGTCCGCCTGCCAATGCAGGGGACACGGGTTCATGCGCCGGTTCGGGAAGATCCCACATGCCGCGGAGTGGCTGGACCCATGAGCCATGGGTGCTGAGCCTGCGCATCCGGAGCCTGTGCTCCACAACGGGAGAGGCCGCAACAGTGAGAGGCCCGCGTACCGCAAAAAAAAAAAAAAAAAAAATACACTACAAGGAATCAATAACAGAATAACTGAGGCAGAAGAATGGATAAGTGACCTGGAAGACAGAATGGTGGAATTCACTGCTGAAGTACAGAATAAACAAAAGAATGAAAAAAAATGAAGACAGCCTAAGAGACCTCTGGGACAACATTAAACACACCAACATTCACATTATAGGGGTCCCAGAAGGAGAAGAGAGAGAGAAAGGACCAGAGAAAATATTTGAAGAGATTATAGTTGAAAACTTCCCGAACATGGGAAAGAAAATAGCCACCCAAGTCCAGGAAGCAAGAGAGTCCCACACAGGATAAACCCAAGGAGAAGACACGCCGAGACACACAGTAATCAAATTGACAAAAATCAAAGACAAAGAAAAATTATTGAAAGCAGCAAGGGAAAAACAACAAACAACATACAAAGGAACACCCATAAGGTTAACAGGTGATTTCTCAGCAGAAACTCTGCAAGCCACAAGGGAGTGGCATGACATACTTAAAGTGATGAAAGGGAAGAACCTACAACCAAGATTACTCTACCCAGCAAGGATCTCATTCAGATTCCATGGAGAAATGAAAAGGTTTACAGACAAGCAAAAGCTAAGAGAATTCAGCACCACCAAACCAACTCTACAACAAATGCTAAAGGAACTTCTCTAAGTGGGAAACACAGAGAAGAAAAGGACGTACAAAAACAAACCCAAAACAATTAAGAAAATCATAATAGGAACATACATATTGATAACTACCTTACACGTGAATGGATTAAATGCTCCAACCAAAAGACACAGGCTTGCTGAATGGATACAAAAACAAGACACATATATATGCTATCTACAAGAGATCAACTTCAGACCTAGGGACACATTCAGACTGAAAGTGAGGGGATGGAAAAAGATATTCCATGCAAATGGAAATCAAAAGAAAGCTGGAGCAGCACTACTCATATCAGATAAAATAAACTTTAAAATAATGTTACAAGAGACAAGGAAGGACACTACACAGTGATCAAGGGATCAATCCAAGAAGAAGATATAACAATTATAAATATATATGCACCCAACATAGGAGCACCACAATACATAAGGCAACTGCTAACAGCTATAAAAGAGGAAACTGAGGGCTTCCCTGGTGGCGCAGTGGTTGGGAGTCCACCTGCCGATGCGGGGGACACGGGTTCGTGCCCTGGTCCGGGAGGATCCCGCATGCTGCAGGGTGGCTGGGCCCATGAGCCATGGCCTCTGAGCCTGCGCATCCAGAGCCTGTGCTCTGAAACGGGAGAGGCCACAGCAGTGAGAGGCCCGCGTACCACAAAAAAAAAAAAAAAAAAGAGGAAATTGACAGTAACACAGTAATAGTGGGGGACTTCCCCACCTCACTTACACCAATGAAAAGATCATCCAAACTGAAAATTAATACGGAAACACAAGCTTTAAATGATACAGTAGACCAGGTAGATTTAATTGATATTTATAGGACATTCCATCCAAAAAAAGCAGATTAAAATTTCTTCTGGAGTGGGCACAGAACATTCTCCAGGATAGATCACATCTTGGGTCAGAAATCAAGCCTCAGTAAATTTAAGAAAACTGAGATCACATCAAGCATCTTTTCCGACCACAACACTATAAGATTAGAAATAAATTACAGGGAAAAAAACATAAAAAACACAAACACATGGAGGAGAAACAATACGTTACTAAATAACCAAGAGATCACTGAAGAAATCAAAGAGGAAATCAAAAAATACCTAGAGACAAATTACAATGAAAACACCATGATCAAAAAGCTATGGGATGCAGCAAAAGCAGTTCTAAGAGGGAAGTTCAGAGAAATACAAGCCTACCTCAAGAAACAAGAAAAATCTCAAATAAACAATCTAACCTTACACCTAAAGGAACTAGAGAAAGAAGAAAAAGCAAAACCCAAAGTTAGTAGAAGGAAAGAAACCATAAAGATCAGAGCAGAAATAAATGAAATAGAAACAAAGAAAACAATAGCAAAGATCAAAAAAACTAAAAACTGGTTCTTTGAGGAGATAAACAAAATTGACAAACCTTTAGCCAGACTCATCAAGAAAAAGAGGGAGAGGACTCAAATCAATAAAATTAGAAATGAAAAAGGAGAAATTACAATGGAACCACAGAAATACAAAGCATCATAAGAGACTACTATAAGCAACTCTATGCCAATAAAATGGACAACCTGGAAGAAATGGACAAATTCTTAGAGAGGTATAACCTTCCAAGACTGAACCAGGAAGAAATAAAAAATATGAACAGACCAATCACAAGTAATGAAATTGAAACTGTGATCAAAAATCTTCCAACTAACAAAAGTCCAGGACCAGATGGCTTCACAGGTGAATTCTATCAAACATTTAGGAAGAGCTTACACCCATCCTTCTCAAACTCTTCCAAAAAATTACAGAGGAAGGAACACTTCTAACTTCATTCTATGAGGCCACCATTACACTGATATCAAAACCAGACAAAGATACTACAAAAAAAGAAAATTACAGACCAATATCACTGATGAATATAGATGCAAAAATCCTCAACAAACTACTAGCGAACAGAATGCAACAACACATTAAAAGAATCATATACTATGATCAAGTGGGATTTATCGTAGAGCTGCAAGGTTTCTTCAATATATGCTAATCAAAGTGATACACCATATTAACAAATTGAAGAATAAAAACCACATGATCATCTCAATAGATGCTGAAAAAGCTTTTGACAAAATTCAACACGCATTTATGATAAAAAAGTCTCCAGAAAGTGGGCATAGAGGGAATCTACCTTAACATAATAAAGGCCATATATGACAAACCCACAGCAAACATCATTCTCAATGGTGAAAAACTGAAAGCATTTTCTCTAAGATCAGGAACAAGACAAGGATGTTCACTCTCACCACTATTATTCAACATACTTTTGGAAATCCTAGCCACGGCAAACAGAGAAGAAAAAGAAATAAAAAGAATACAAATTGGAAAAGAAGAAGTGAAACTGTCACTGTTTACAGATGACATGATACTATACATAGAGAACCCTAAAGATGCCACAAGAAAGCTACTAGAGCTAATCAATGAATTTGGTAAAGTTGCAGGATACAAAATTAATGCACAGAAATCTCTTGCATTCCTATACACTATGATGAAAAATCTGAAAGAGAAATTAAGGAAACACTTCCATTTACCAATGAAACAAAAAGAATAAAAAACCTAGGGAGACAAAAGACCTGTATGCAGAAAACTATAAGATACTGATGAAAGAAATCAAGATGACACAAACAGATGGAGAGATAAACCACGTTCTGGGATTGGAAGAATCAATATTGTGAAAATGACTATACTATACAAAGCAATCTACAGATTCAATGCAATCTCTACCAAATTAGCAATGGCATTTTTTACAGAACTAGAACAAAAAAATCTTAAAATTTGTATGGAGACACAAAAGACCCCCAATAGCCAAAGCAGTCTTGAGGGAAAAAAACGGAGCTGGAGGAATCAGACTCCCTGACTTCAGACTATACTACAAAGCTACAGTAATCAAGACAATATGGTACTGGCACAAAAACAGAAATATAGATAAATGGAACAGGATAGAAAGCCCAGAGATAAACCCACGCACCTAGGGTCAACTAATCTATGACAAAGGAGGCAAGGATATACAATGGAGAAAAGACAGTCTCTTCAATAAGTGGTGCTGGGAAATCTGGACATCTACATGTAACAGAATGAAATTAGAGCACTCCCTAACACCGTACACAAAAATAAACTCAAAATGGATTAGAGACCTAAATGTAAGACCGGACTCTATAAAACTCTTAGAGGAAAATATAGGAGGAATACTCTTTGACATAAATCACAGCAACATCCTTTTTGATCCACCTCCTAGAGTAATGGAAATAAAAACAAAAGTAAACAAATGGGACCTAATGAAACTTAAAAGCTTTTGCAAAGCAAAGGAAACTACAAACAAGGTGAACAGACAGCCCTCACAATGGGAGAAAATATTTGCAAACGTATCAATGGACAAAGGATTAATCTCCGAAATATATAAACAGCTCATGCAGCTCAATATTAAAAAAGAAAAATAACCCAATCCAAAAATGGGCAGAAGACCTAAACAGACATTTCTCCAAAGAAGACATAGAGATGGCCAAGAAGCACATGAAAAGCTGCTCAACATCACTAATTATTAGAGAAATGCAAATCAAAACTACAATGAGGTTATCACCTCACACTGGTTAGAATGGGCATCATCAGAAAATCGATAAACAACAAATGCTGGAGAGGGTGTGGAGAAAAGGGAACCCTCTTGCACTGTATCTACTATGGAGAACAGTATGGAGGTTCCTTAAAAAACTAAAAATAGAATTACCATATGACCCAGCAATCACACTACTGGGCATATACCCAGAGAAAACCATAATTCAAAAAGACATGTGCACCCCAATGTTCACTGCAGCACTGTTTACAATAGCCAGGTCATGGAAGCAACCTAAATGCCCATCCACAGACGAATGGATAAGGAAGATGTGGTACATATACACAATGGAATATTCCTCAGCCATAAAAAGGAACAAAACTGGGTCATTTGTAGAGACATGGATGAATCTAGAGACTGTCATACAGAATGAAGAAAGTCAGAAAGAAAAAAACAAATATCCTATATTAACGCATATATGTGGAACCTAGAAAAATGGTACAGATGAACCGGTTTGCAGGGCAGAAATTGAGACACAGGTGTAGAGAAGAAATGTATGGACACCAAGGGGGGAAAGCGGCGGGGAGGTTGGTGGTGGTGGTGTGATGAACTGGGAGACTGGGATTGACATATATATACTAATATGTATAAAATGGATAACTAATAAGAACCTGCTGTATAAAAAAATAAAATAAAATTCAAAAAAAAGTAATTTAAATTTTAATGATTCTTTGTGCAACATGGATATAGGCATTTTTGAGATCTTAAAATAATAAGCATAATAATTATTATAATAGCTATCATTTGTGAATTATTTGCTATGTCCCAAGTATAGTATTAACATCTTTATCCAGCAGAAATGACAGAAAAATCATGTAAGGGATGTGTGGGAAATAAAAGATTTCCTATAAAAAGTCCAATCCTCCTGCCACATGAAAATGAATTCATTATAAAGTTAGGGAATCCTTTCTTTCATTTCTCCTAGAAACATTTTCATACATCATAGGATTAAATCTGTAGCCATTTGTTTCCCTAATGATGGCACTAAATGCTCTGATCCAGAAGGATAATAAAATTTATCTCCTCCAAAGCCAAAGGGTTACATTCTAGCATAGGTCTGTTAAGTACTGGGTGAAAGCACTGAGGGGAGTATTCCTAGGTATTTACATTTCAAGGAGGAATGAGACCCAGAACTTAGAGACATCTCTCAGTCTGAGACACACAAGGCTCTCTGGCTTCTGGGGAGACTTTATTTACATACAAAAGTATTATAATTATGAATCAGGCCCATCATGTTTCCAAGGAGACTCTTTCAGGAGGGGAGGAAGACAGCTACCTCTTTACCACTTAATAAGCGGAGAAAAAAATATGTTCTTTGCCTACAGACAGTTTGGCTACTTGAGTGGAACAACTGACTTGGCTCTCATTGTGTCACCAGAAGTATAAGGCAAAGGGCAGAGGTGGGGATGGTGCTTTTATTATTAATAAAAATCTGTCACTGATACAAAGTATCCCAAGGGCTCATTCAGAATAAAATTTATAAAGATGAATATTAAAAACCCAAAACTCAACATGATGTGACTTTACAGTCTTGGCAGTTCTAAACACTCAGGTGTATAACATATAACTTACTTTATTTCTATGTCTCATTATTTCTGCTTCTAAAAACTTAGCCTAACACAAAAC
Organism: Globicephala melas; assembly: GCF_963455315.2. Lineage (NCBI taxonomy): Eukaryota > Metazoa > Chordata > Mammalia > Artiodactyla > Delphinidae > Globicephala > Globicephala melas. The sequence continues at coordinate 69,648,274 of NC_083318.1, forward strand.
TTTTTAAATTTAGACTTTCCTGTAATTTCACACTTTGGTGTCAGAAAAGGTATATATAGAATTAAGGCATCAAGGGTGGTATGCATATGATCCTTGCTCATTTTTCTGGAGATATCTTGTGGAGATATAACTTGCATATATTCCCTCCACACAGCTATTAAACATAGATTGCTACTGAGCATGTACTGAGTGTACTGAATGGTGATGTCCTTGCTGACTTGATTCCCACCTCAGTTATGAGACACAATATAGCATCTGAAATTTCAGTTCAGTCACTCCATTGTCCTTATCATGGGCTTCCCACCTTGATGGAGTTGGAGGTGAGGAAGGTCAATAATTGGCACTCCTACTCAATTTTTGAAGAATTAAGAAATACAAATTAGTTGGCTTATTGGGAGATCCAAATATTACCTTTGTGTCTGATTAAAGCAGATGGTGGAGAGTGCGGTTTATCCATTAACATGTTTTCTAGCACTGAATCCAAAATTTTGCTGTTTCCCTTTTAGTCTCAGTAATACGATATGGAGACAGTCCTTCACCCACTCTTGTAAAATGGAAGAGCAGAGCAGCTTCCTGAGGACAGTTCAATCCCAAGAACAAGCGGAGATAAAGGGGCTCCCAGTTTCTTCTTCTCAATTCAACAACCAAATAACTCCCTGAACTACTTAGGAAGAAGTTGGGTTGAAAGGCCAGACATGTTATGACAATGGACCTTAAGGAAACATCAGAGGTAGGGAGGAAGCATTCTACAATCCCTCCCATACACCAATATTCTCTAGCATTCTGTTCTCTTAAACCACTGAGCTTTATCATTAAGCTTCAGCTCAGCTAGGGGAGTGGCTTCCCCCGAGAGAAAGGAATCAGCAGCCTATCAAGACATTCCTGCTCCCATCACTGAGTCACCCACCCCAACTATGATTCTGGGTATCCTTCTGGAACCACTGTTGGCAGTTTAGATTTCTGAGCCCAGAATACTCCAAAACAGGTCAAAAAACCACATTAACTAAATTAAATCTGTAGTCATTCTAAATCTAGAGCTGAAAATTTATTCCCAATTCTATTTCTTATTCCAAATTTTCTATCAGAGGTCCTGCAATTATATCAAATGGCTTAAATTCTAAGAATAAAATTCTGACATTATAGACATATCCCAAATTTGAAAGTAACCTCTTTAAATTATTAAATTCCCAAGGAGAAATTAAAGTCCAAATATTAGATCACCTTGAAAGTTCAAATACAAAAAACTTTAAGGTTCAAAGGAATTAACGTCTATGGTCAAATTCTCATGCCTTTGTGAGCTGCAGCTTGAAAATGTTAAAATCAGACTGTTAGGAGAAAGTCCAAAACTCATGCTGATGAATTTCTTTTTCTGCTTCCTCTCAGTCAGAGGCATTCCCAGTATCTGAAATGGGTATAGTTCCTTCAGGGATTCATAAATTGTATCATATCAAAGACAGGTTTTTACTAGCCACATTTTAAAGAGCCCAAAGGATAGTCATCTGGAAGAAAATAAAGTTGAATCTATATCATATTCCACGACCACTGATAAACTCAAAAAGAATCAAAGATTTAAATATATAAAGGAAAAACAATGCAACCACAAAAGTACTAAAGCAGACAAATTCCTTTATAAACTTGGAGAAATACATTTCTAAATGTGACTCAAAACCCATAAAAGAAAATGTTGATATATTTTACTATATTAAAAAAATAAGCAGGGTCAAAAGACAAATGACTGACATGGGAAGAAACATGAAACTCACGTCAGAGGCAAAAGGTCCATCTCTCTCATATAAAAAGAACAGCTAGATTTCAAACAGAAATAAAACACTAAAAGTTCCCTAGAAAAAGGGCAAACGACAGCCAGTTCACAGAAAAAGAAATTCAAGTGACTCTTAAACAAATGGAAAGATATTTAACTCATTCGTATCTTATTATTAAATAATAAATACAAATTAAAACAACATTGAAGTAACACATTTCACCTATCAGATTGGCAAAAATCTCAACATTTCATAATACTCTGTTAATGAGGCTATGATGAAGCATATTGTAAGCAGAATGCAAAATGGTAAAAGACTTATGGAATTTGGTAATATATAAACAATGCTACATATGCATTTGTCTTTTTTTTTTTTTTTTTTGCGGTATGTGGGCCTCTCACTGTGGTGGCCTCTCCCGTTGCGGAGCACAGGCTCCGGACGCGCAGGCTCAGCGGCCATGGCTCACAGGCCCAGCCGCTCAGCAGCATGTGGGATCTTCCCGGACCGGGGCACAAACCCGTGTTCCCTGCATCGGCAGGCGGACTCTCAACCACCGCGCCACCAGGGAAGCCCCACACTACTATTTTTAATTGTAAAAGAGTGGAAATCACCCAAGTGTCCATCCACAGGGGAATATTTAAATAAACTATGATACATTCACATAACAAAATATTAATACTACAGCTATATTAATATTTTATACAATGAAAAAGAATGAGAAGCTCTGTACATATCGATATGGAAATATTTCCAGAATTCGCAATTAAGAGAAAAAAACAAGGTACAGAACAGTGTATAAAATTTGATTTCCTTTGTAGAGAAAAGTAAAAATTAAGAATATATATTCATATTTGCATGCATTTGCATTTAAAAAATGACACAGGAGACATACATAATATAGGACCTACTAAAGAGTTTACCTAACTAGTCTGACTCAAACCAGACAGACTGGGTCTGTCCCCCTTACAAAGTAATTAAACTCTTTGAACCTATCTATAAAATAGGAATTATAGGAATTCTTACTGCACAGGATTGATACATAAAATAAATACATAAAATAAATAAATACATAAAATAAATGAGTCAACATTTGCAAAGGACATAGGACAGTATTGGGCATTTACTAAGTATTACAGAATTGTTTAAATAAGTAAAACTTACAGAGGATAGAACAGAAGTAAGAGCAAAAACGGAGAAGTGGAAGCAAAATGCACTTAGCATACCATTGCCTCTCTGAAAGAATGACATTTGAAACATTCCTGCCTTCCAGAAAAGTTTTAAAATTTACACTCAAGATCACCAGATTTTATTTGAAGTACAATTTTTCCCTCTGCGACATATTTTAAAAACCTCTTCATTTCTGTTCCCTCCTTTAACTCCCAGTTTCTGGCTCTCTGGTACTGCTGGAAGTGGAGATTCTAAACAAGCCCTACTATCTCCAGGAAGCAGATACTTTCAATCCTATACCACAGTGACTCTTTCCACTGCCTCTTGTTATAGAATTGCTAAGCTGGTGAAACCTGCCTCTCAGGGATGGCTTCTTTCTTATCCCATTTGTTTTGGCTGGAAAATCACTCTCAACAGATTCTTGAACTGAAACTGCAATTGATGCTTCTGAAGCCGAGACCCTACGGGCCCAGGGAGAACTAATACCCCTTCCATATGCTCCTGTAGGCAGTGTCTTTCACCACTGAATTGTTCAGACCTTGAATAGCATTTTTTTCTGCTACATATTTTTCTGCAGCAATGAAATACGCCTCTAGTTTTTATTTTCTTCTCTCCTTCTCCTATACCTTTCATAAAGTTTTAGTTAATTTTTTAACCATTTAATCTGTTTAGGAAGTTGAGTTTCTAATAAGCTTACCCTGCTTATTAATTTGTTCTCCTCTCCAAAATATAAAGGATTATTGCTGTTCGCTGGAAACGAATACTTGCCTTCCTTTTTATCTTTTCTAGACATCAGTTTTTTCCTCATTTTTTCCTGTTTCTTAAATTCCAAAATCATTTCTACCATCAATGATGAAATCACTAAATTCTGAGTTTACTGAAAGTATCCACTGTTTAAACAAATCTCTTTTCCTCCACTTCCCTGAGATGGATAATTCCACAAAAAAAACTTTTCTCCCAACAGACTGATATCAAACCCATTCAAGCTTAACCTTAACTCATGTTTTTGCCTTGCCCCTTTCAGTATGCCTTATCTTGCTGAGCCTTGTCTTGAGTCCTAATTCTTGGGCATGTTCCTTTGAGGCACAAACTATACCTCCCTGCAAACCTACAAAAACTGTATTACCTGAAAATCACATAATCATACTTGGTGTATTCTACATATCCTCCTAGTTTTCTCACTGTTTACGATTCTGTTCTAATGCATTTTACATCATTTCTTATCTGTGACCTCTCAATGGTTTCCTGTTCCTTGACTCTCTTTGAAGGAGTCATACCATTTGAGATCTTGCCTCTTTCTCTTTTTGATTAATTTGGGACCTGGGGACCCTATTTCAATCTAGTAACAACTAAACACCTCTCCCTTTTCCAATACTCTGTTGTACAGCATTTAGATCCTCTTGAATCTCCACTTCTCTCTTATAGATGTCTACTGGAACTTCAAAGTGTCATTTCCTATGTCACCTTTGTCAATTCACTCCCTAATTTCTCAGGTTTTCTTCTAAAAAAAGTTTTACTTTCCTCCATCCTATTTTCCTTTTTGTTTCCACTCTTCCATTGTTCTATATTAACTTGAAGCACAAATTTTAAATTACTCTAACACTGCAAACTCCTAAGCAAAATCCATTATTAGAACTAGAGCACCCCAAGAGCAAGCCTTTATGACTTGCTTTCTTAGCCACTGTTTTTGCAATAATTTTATTTAGTTGTTTCTCATTCTGAATTTAAGAAGAAATTATATGCTCTGTAGAGTAAGGGTCCCCATTTTTTTTAAATTTTGATGTCCATCAACCTCCTATGGGTAGAGTCACAGTTTGAATCTCAGCAGTGAAAAGTCATGGTCAGATTGTATAAAATTACCAAATTTAGAGCCACCTGTGATCAAGAGGTAGGAGCAACTTTAAAACTTACCAACAAGTCACAGGATTCCTCCAACGTTCCCTCTCTTGACTCTGAAGGAGACTCAAAATAATATAAAATGGGGGGCCTCCCTGGTGGCGCAGTGGTTAAGAATCCACCTGCCAATGCAGGGGACATGGGTTCGAGCCCTGGTCCAGGAAGATCCCACATGCCACGGAGCAACTAAGCCCGTGCGCCACAACTACTGAGCCTGCGCTCTAGAGCCTGCGGGCCACGACAACTGAGCCCGCATGCCACAACTACTGAAGCCCGCACGCCTACAGCCCAAGCTCTGCAACAAGAGAAGTCACTGCAATGAGAAGTCTGTGCACCGCAATGAAGAGTAGCCCCCGCTCACCGCAACTAGAGAAAGCCGCACGCAGCAACAAAGACCCAATGCAGCCAAAAATAAATAAATAAATTTATTTAAAATATATATATATGGGACTTCCCTGGTGGTCCAGTGGTAAAGAATCCACCTTCCAATGCAGGGGACTTGGGTTTGATCCCTGGTCAGGGAATTAAGATTCCACATGCCACAGGGCAGCTAAGCCCCCGAGCCACAACTACAGAGTCTACGCACCCTGGAGCCAGCACGCCATGACTAGAGAAAGAGAAAATCCACACTCCACAACCAGAGAGAAGCCCATGCACAAAGAGGCCGCGCACCACAGCGAAAGATCCCGCATGCCTCAACTAAGACCCGACGAAGCCTAAATAAATAAATAATTAATAAATCTTTAAATATATATATATATATAAAGATAATCAGAATTTCAGCAGACTTTCTCTGTTACCAACCTAAGCCTGGCACTAACCACGTCCTGCAGATACCGCTGGATATAGCAGAAACACTTTGAGACCTAAAAACGGCCACTACATGAAAAGACTCTCTATAATTAAACCCTTGTCTCAGAGAAGGCTTCTTAGAAAAAATCAGGTATGCAGAATGTATGGTCAAGCAGTAGCAACTATTTGGCTAGGCTGCATTTAATAAGGACATCTCAGCGGTACTGGTCAGATTTTGCTTGCTGAGCCTATCAAAGTTTTCCTGCCTTTGCTTACAGCCCAGAGCCTGCAGACTTGCCTCTACAGAAATCAGTGTTTTCTTATATAAAACCCGTCACTCTCTTGTAAACAAAATCGTCACAAACTGCAACAACCCACTACAGCTGAAAATATGTGGCCAGCGCCTAGTCCAAAACTATCCAAGTTTAACACCTCCCACTCCAGCCATGCCATAAGCATGCCCAAAGTTTTACTCCATAAGCACTCTACAGCACAGAATTCCTCTTTTTTTGTTTTCTCTCTATGCCCACTTTACATTCTAGATGTTGTGGTGTGAGGAGGGTCGTGCGAGTAACGTCTCTCTTTTACCCAGGGAGAAATGAAAAACAAAAGAAAAGAAATAACGTAGCAGGAAAAGCAAACTATTTCCTTATAAATGCTAGCGAAGATGTTTAAGACTGGCTCATAACGGCAGGTTTGCTCATACTAAACTCCAGAATTAGACAGACTTACCAACTACGGCACAGACAGCAGCCAACAGCAAGATGGCGCACAGGCAAATTCCGCACTTGTCAACTTCACTGCCGGCCGGGGGGCGGAGTAAAGTGGGCACTTTCTAGAGACCGCTCCTCCCTAAGACGAAAGGAAGGGGCGGGTCATACACGCAGACTTTCTTTCAAAACTGACCAATCAAATAGCTGACTGCCGGCTCCACGGGAAGAAGTAAAAAGACAGAGAAGCTTTAGGCGTGTTGTTCTCATATATGTCCCTCCACAGTGAAGGAAACAGCATTGGCAGAGGTGTTCCCGTTCCTCTACATAATGTATAGTCTCGCTGGTGGGAATCTTTTCCCTCCATATCACAGCAATCTTTTGGCAAACTCACTATTTCTTTCTTTCTGTTACATCTTAATCCCCCTGGGCCGCAAGGGAACTTTTCCTGTAACCAGAGCGTGAGCTACAAGTCTTGTAGTGTATCTGACCTCTCCTAAACATGCCAGGTTATTAATTATGGTAACCATATAATGTTTTCCAACCGATGCCCCTTGAAAGTGAAAGGGGGCAATAAAATTAAAATTATAAATTTTGGAGATTTTATATTGATGGGTTTATACAGAGGGCAATTCAAAATTCATTTTGTAAAATAAAATTATTTCTAAAAATTAAAGCAGCTATATTTAAGCAAAACTTTTTTTTTTTTTCCGGTACGCGAGGCTCTCACTGCTGTGGCCTCTCCCGTTGCAGAGCACAGGCTCCGGACACGCAGGCTCAGCGGCCATGGCTCATGGGCCCAGCCGCCCCGCGGCATGTGGGATCCTCCCAGGCCGGGGCACGAACCTGTGTCCCCTGCATCAGCAGGCGGACTCAACCACTGCGCCACCAGGGAAGCCCTTAAGCAAAACTTTAAAATGTCTTCATTATAATATGAACATTAAAAATAACAGAATTATAATTATTCGCACATATTAATGTATTTTAGTGTTTCAGCCTTTATCGCCCGTAATAGTGAGTCACTAATATTTTTCTGAAGAATACATTTTTAATACGGTGTTATTGTTTTTAAATTTTTTAAACTGCCTACAGTCTTCTCAAATATGTATTTTATGGTTGATATATAGGAAATTTTGACATCTTTCCTCTTCACTGTGGATGGTAATACTTTAAATTAAGAAAAACTCAAAAATTATGCTAAACAAAATCTCATTCCTATTTTTTCTTAAAATATGTAAATTTTTCAGTCCAAATATTTTCCCAAGTGCTGTCTTTCTGCCTCTACTCAAAGTAACAGTCTTCAGCAAACATTCGTAGGACATAAGCTTCATAAAATAAGTTTTCCATTATTTATGATACTTTTGAAGGTTTTGCCAAATTTAGATGCTGCAAATTGGAAATACTTTTTTTTTTTTTTTTTTTTTGCGGTACGCGGGCCTCTCACTGTTGTGGCCTCTCCCGTTGCGGAGCACAGGCTCCGGACGCGCAGGCCCAGCAGCCACGGCCCACGGGCCTAGCCGCTCCACGGCATGTGGGATTCCCCCCAGACCGGGGCACAAACCCGTGACCCCCACATCAGCAGGCGGACTCCCAAGCACTGCGCCACCAGCGAAGCCCCTGGAAAGCCTTTTAAAGTTCATTTTATTTCTCTAAGAACGTGAATTTATCCTGTTATAATAGGAGCTCCATCAAAAGATTCTTCACATGGGTTAAAATATCCCAAGGAACAATTAGAGAATTTCAAAATTAAATTTTATATTGTTAGGGGAAACACTGACTGAAATCGCCAAGCCCTGGCCAGGCACCACAGTAATCACGGCATGAGGTCCCGGTAAGGAATGCAGAACTAACAAGCTATCACCAACCAGAAGAATTCGGGAAAGGTCAAAAGGAGAGAGGAGATGCCAGTCCATATGTCCTACCAACCTCCCAGAATCCTCGCTGGAATCTATCTTGACGGAGCGATGCGCGTGCCACCAGGAAGTACCCTGAGTCAGAAAGATTGAAAGTCAGAGATAACCGGAAACTAATACCATCACCATATAACCTGGGACTGCAAGCCATGTGACAGAGCCGTCGTCCTCCTCCTCCTTACGGTAAGAGAAGCCGACGGTTCTCTTACCGTCCTGCTCTCCGACCGGGTGACCCTTCCCAATAAAGTCTCTTGCTTTGTCAGCATGTGTGTCTCCTCGAACAATTCATTTCTGAGTGTTAGACAAGAGCCCACTCTCAGGCCCTGGAAGGGGTTCCCCTTCCTGCAACAATATTATACAAAATTTAAAATCCACTTGAACTTGTTTAGGTTATTCCTTGATTTTGTAGAGGTAAATTTAAATGTCTTTCTTGTGTCACAAGGAAGTTATTTTTTTCAATAACTGCAGTCTACAAATCTTCAAAACTTGAATTTTATTAGCACAATTTTTAATTGTTTAATTAAAATTTCTAAATGATTTTAAAACAATGCAACAAAATTTTGTTTATAAAAATTGAGTAGCTCTGTAGACCACTGAAATCTATTTACAAAATGTATTTGTAAAGAATTAAATATTCATAAAATCCTATTTAGAAGCAACCAAAGAGAAAAAACATATGCTGTTATGTTTGAGTCTTTTTTTTTTCTTTTTTTTTGTACTCAATTCTGGTTTTATCACAAAGAGTTTTGTAGTTTGGTTCATCAAATTGTCATATACAGTAGTACCTTGGTATCAACGGGAATTGGTTCCAAGGACCCTTCCACCCCCAAAGAATACCAAAATTCATGGATGCTCTAGTTCCTTATATAAAATGCCATCATATATGCATATAGCCTAACCTATGCACATTCTCCCATATACTTTAAATCATCTCTAGATTACTTATGATATCTAAAACAGTGTAAATGCTATTTAAATAGTTGCCCGTGCACTGCAAATTTAAGTTTTGCTTTTTGGAACTTTCTGGAATTTTTTTTTCAAATATTTTCAGTCTGTGTTTAGTTGAATCTGTGGATGTGGAACCCGCAGATACTGACGGCCAACTATATACAGGCATACCTCGGAGATATTGTGGGTTCAGTTCCAGACCACCGCGATAAAGCAAATATCGAAATAAATCAAGTTGCACAAAATTTTTGGTTTCCCAGTGCATATAAAAGTTATGTTTACACTATACTGTAGTCTGTTAAAATATGATAGCATTATATTTTTAGAAAACAATGTATATACCTTAATTTTAAAATATTTTATTGCTAAAAAATGCTAACCATCATCTGAGCCTTCAGCAAGTCATAGAAGTAACATCAAAGATCACTAATTCCAGATCACCATAACAAGTAAAATAAAATGAAAACTTTGAAATATTCCAAGAATTACCAAAATGTGACACAGAGACATGAAGTGATCAGATGCTCTTGGAAAAATGGCTCCACTAGACTTGCCCCAAAGAGAGTTGCCACAAACCTCCAATTTGCCACAAACCTCTACAAAACGCAATGGCGTGAAACACAATAAAACGAGGTATGTCCGTATGCATTATAACAATATTTGTGAAGTTTGACAATTACAGTTTATAAGTCAATTGCAGTTTGGATGCATTTATGAATTATGTACACACCACAGGCGATTTTGCAAATGTAGTCATTGCATATATTTCTCAACAAGAATTTTTTTTTACTATGACCTTATGCCCTGCCAAATTTAAATTCATATTACTGCAAGTAACTTTATTTTAAATATAATCCTTTTAACTTAATACAAAATAACATTCACAAAAATAGCAGACATTTTACTTTTGAGGAATGAATTTTCAAGTTGTAATGTGATTTCCATGAGCTGAAAGGGGAAAAAAAAAAGCATGGGAAGTTATTTAACTTATTTTCTTCTTGAAGCATCTGATAGCAACAATATAAAACTGGCCTTATTTAACAGCCAATGTCTCAAACTACATGCACTAGAAAATTGGGGATTAAAAATAAGAAAAACTAACTAGATGAATAGTCATTTACTCTAAAGGAAAATGTCTATTTCACAATGTTATATGCAGATGTACCCTCTGCAATCATGTGTGTGTTAATTTCTTATCTTACAGTACACTCTTCTTAAAATAACCACTAACCTTTGAAGTAGATGCTGATGATTCTTCTGCAAGTCTATGTCTTCCGGTTTTCATAGTGATATCACTAATGTTCTCATGGTGGATGATAAAGAGTCACATATTTTGTGTACTTATTATTATTTGTGTACTTATCAACTCACTTAAAAACAGAAATTTAGTATCTAAAATCTCATTAAACATGAACTTTCCTTTTTTTCAATCTCATTGCTCATGAAAAGGCTTATTAACAAATTTAAGTTTTACTGAACAATAAAATACTTATGTATTTATAGTATACAGTAAATGACAGAACAACTATAAGAAAATTCAGCCTACTATGTCTGAGCTCAAGAGTAGTATAAGTTAGCCTCAGCTGTGCAGGCATGTTTTGGGTACCCTTATCTGTAGTACTAGTTTCACTGAGCCCACCTTTTGGTATCTTAGGGACGCCCCCTGCCTCTCAAAGGCCTGTGCATGAACCAGGCCACAGCTGGATGGTACCCCAACCGGACGGTAAGCAGAACGGCATCAGATAGTTTGCTCACCACGACCAAGCTTTCCTAGCTGTCCTGAGCTGCTAGTGTCACAGACCAGATTGCTTTATTAGTGAATGTCTTCCATAATGTTCTTAAGAGAAAGATCCTGGTTATGTTGGGTCTGGAAAGATCAGAACCAGAGCCAATCTGCTGTTGGGTTGTCTGTGAGGTTTGACCATGTGTTAACATCAGAATTTTGTTTATTATACATGTTTCATACATTTCTAAATGAGATCATGGCAGAAGCCAAAAGAATAAGGTCAAGAGCTAACAAATCCACCCTGACTTATTTTAATGCAAATGTAAATACTATTTTTCATCAAAAATTAAAAATCTGGGATAAATACTATATTTGACAAGATGCCAAGAAATAGGATATACCTTCTTTGGTGTGGCATGCTTCTGTGAGCCTGACACCTTCAGAACTCTCCAGATAAGGAGTGGAAGTGAGGCCCATTTGAGAAGATCTTCTCTAAACAAACTACATATATTTTGTTTACTTCCCTCCCTTGACAGTTATTTCTAACTACACAGATTTTGTTTTGTTCAGTCATAGAGCTGAATCTCAGAAGTGAGAAGCGGCACACTATGCTTGCCTCTCTTCTTTTCCCATAACTCTCTCTCCTCTATCTCTGAATACCAACCGCCCCTCCCCACTTCTCAGTTTAGATCCCACTCAGAAATCCATGTTGGGGAGAAGGAGTGATTGGAAATCTCTAAGGAAAATCTTGTCAATTGCCAGATTGGTTCTTTGCTTCATAATGGAATATGAGGAAGAATTCAACTAGAGAGCTAGATGGAAAACAGTAAGGGTAAAACAGATGAGAAGTGCATGATATAGGTCTTGGGGAGGCATTTATGGAGAGCTTTGGAGGCAGGGATAAGGGAATAACTGTGGAATATGGGGAAATGGATGGGACATAAAAGGGAATTTTAAGAAGTGTTCATTTCTATATATGCATACACTTCAAGGTGTTTAAGAAATCCAAGTGAATAAATTAATTTACTTGGAAATTGATTTTTAATTGCTGTGCTGTGATTCTACAACCATCATACTGCAATTGTATGATTTCAATAGGATAAAAAAGGAAACAATGGAATTCAGGAGAAAATGTCATAAAATAATGTCTTGGTCAAGAAATGATTCAAGTTTAGAATAATTATCTAACTATATTAGCACTTGTAAGATGTGTTTAGTCTATGATACCAAGCGACACAGCCTTACAGCTTGACCATCCACACACAATTTCTTGAGACATTCTATGCTTCCTGGCAAGTTTTTGTTTTTTTCTTTATAACTAATACTTTGCAGGTTATCTGACAGAACTGACATCTCCATTTATCTAGATCATATGAAATGCTTGTCTAAATTTGTGATACTGCACTTCAAAAACTAATTTAAAAATTTCCTTGTTTCAAATTGCCACTTAACTGGCTCAACTGCCTGCTCACTAAGGTCTGGAGTCAATTAGCTAAATAAAGGGATGGTTAAGGGGAATGGTTTAATAGCAGTAGAAGGCTATATCTCCACGTCACAGTCCCAAAGCTTGGAGTCCCTTTCCTTAATTGTACTGCCATTTTTAGCTAAGGTTTAGGAAGAAGCCACTCTGCCCTGGTAATTCTTTTCCCTGGAACCTGAATGACCTCTAATTTTTACACCCTGCTGAGAGAAACATGTATGATTCTCTTCACAAACTTGTTCCATGTGCTATAAGTGTAGAGACATGTATCCTCTATGGATTTTATTGAAGGACAAATGTTTCTTCCTCTATGTCCTGTCCTCTGGACTGATTTTTGGCTATTAGGTAATGGCAGTGCACACACCAGCACACACCAAATAACACAGGTCAAAGGGGAATAAGGCTGGGGTTATTTTTTCATAGGCCGAAATTCTGTACTGATTATAAATATAATTATCCAAATACTGTGTTTTTTAAAATATCTCAGTGTGGTGAACCTAGGGCAAATGTATCTAAATTCCACAGAGGTTATCGACTGCCAAGAAGTAATGAAACATTGGTGTTCATTAAATAGGCCACTGAATAATGTTAATATGCATGACAGACTAAAGTTGCCTGCAATTGTATGACACTCCTCCCATTGAGAGGTAAGGTCTGAGTCCCCTCTTGTTGAATCTGAGAGGACCCTCTTTTGACCTATAGAGTATCGCACAAGTGCCATATTTGCGCCAGTTTGTAAGATGGACATTAATAGACTTGCCGCTTCCACTTCCTATCACTGAATGCTTGCTCTGGGGAAAGCTAGCTGCCCTGTATGAAATGTGACTTATGAGACTGCCATGCCATGGGAAGGCACAAGGTAGCCACATACAGAGAGAAGTCCTCAAATAGCCACGACTGTAGGCCTCTCAGTCCATGCATCAGGCCTGTGAGTAAAAAAAAGTTCCTATGACTCCATCCTCACCTGCCATTTGACTGCAACTCCATGAGAGACTCCAAGTGAGAACCACTCAGTTGAGCCAAGAGAACAACAAAGAAAAATAACGAATTATGGTTTTAAGCCACCAAATGTGTTGGGGAAGTTCGTTAGGTCTCAATTGTTAACTGGGAATAAAACCCATCATTTATTGAGCATTTAACTCTGAGCCAGGTACTTTTCAAAACATATTCATATGAATCAACTCATTTAAACATCAAAATCACTCTTGAGGTAATTAGCCTTATTTGACTGACGAGAAAACTAAACAGCAGTGAGATTAAATAATATGCCTAACGTCACACACTACTAAGTGATATATGAACCTAGAGCCCCTAGACCAGCACTATGTTAACCTACCTCTAGGTAGTATGTTGTCACCTTACATATCTCAGTTTGTTGTTTCTCATTTACAGTATTATGCATTTGTGTATGTGTGTGTGCATGCCTGCCTAATAATTTATGCCAGCATGCATTGAACTCATTGAAAATACTTTCAGCTTCAACATATCAGATGGCAAGATGTATATAAACTATGAAGACACTATAAAGATTAAATTTAAAAGTAAAAGCATTACTATTAATACAAAAATATATCTATATCATATACATATGTTTCCATTACTTACATAGTACCAGACATGCTTCTTCCCTCAAATGAGAAAAACAAGTGAATAAGAATCACTGCTATATAAGCTCTCATCCATATGTATATCATGTAGTCTTAAGAGTAATACTGAAACATTGAAAGTAAAATAAAATACTAGATCACATGTAGTCTGTTCTTGAAGCGTTCGTAGCCAGGGGCAGTTAGAATTCCCAAAGATGAGGGCATGTTGACACAAGGAATACAACAGATCACTTTTTAAATTAGAAGTGTTAATTTTGCTTTTATGTACCTCATATCCTCAGAGTATTTCTTCCCTTACTCTGTTTTTATTTCCACAGTTTCTTTTCTATCTTTACATTATTCTTACATAATAATATAAAGATCAATTTGTATTCTAAGAAAGTCATTTCTTGCCATTAGGTAGGAGAAATGACGGATTTATTTTTGCATTTATATCCACAAAACCAACCAACACTAGATCAGCAACAAAAATGGTATCCACAGCACTAAACACCTATGATTGTGTCCACACCACTAAACACCTATGTTTCTGCACAAACAATTCAGAAATAAGAACAGCAGCAATTTTGAATATGTATCACATTACATTAATTGAAAAAGACTCTTCTCATTCTGTCTTCTCCAACTTATTGTTGTGGCACAAGGTTAACTTTTAATTGTATAAGATTTGAAAACTGATCTAAAAGTGGTAGAATGGCATCCCTTCTTTGTAAAGTATTTCTTTTCACTCTACTACTGGCCAACTTTAAAAACTATTGTGGAACTTCTTTCAAAATACTTCTTACCACTGTTTCTAATTTTTCTCACTCTCTTATCTCCTTGATACCATTTTTCTCTTCCTACTCTCACTATAGGAAGGAGTTTGGTGTGCGCTATGAGCAATGCACTAAAGTAAGGTTTTCATAGAATGACAATGTAATGTCAATGTTCTACTTCTGAAACCAGTGGAACCGATTCTAACCTATAGTTACTTATCAGACAATTTATTGCAAAACAATTTGTATTGTCTGCGTAAGGCATGACTTTAACGCAAAGAATGATTATTGTCAAAGAATCACAAATGAACACTTAAATGGCAAACAAAAGTTCTTAGGGGATATAAAAAGTTTTTAACCATGATATAGTGTGAAGCTTATCCTTTTTGTTTTCTATAAATATGCTCTTACCAAGTGGCAAGTGGGGAAAAGACAGTCAAGAACAGTAAAGCTATATTTATTATTTAGTAAAAATATACAACAACTTTGAAATACACAGATCTGAGTCTCTGTCCAATTGCTACCAACTAAATGTCAGAATTATAATTATAGAATCAGGATAATACCTTTAGTTAAGAGCATTTTTAAATGGTTGTTTTGATCTTTTGCATGTAGCTGTCCAAACTGGACTACTCTCTCACATCATGCACAAAAATAAATTTAAACTGGATTAAAGACTTAACTGTAAGACCTGAAACCATAAAACTTCTAGAAGAAAACATAGGCAGTAAGCTCTTTGACATCAGTCTTAGTAATAGTTTTTTGGATTTGTCTCCTCAGGCAAGGGAAACAAAAACAAAAAGAAACAAATGGGACTACATCAAATTAAAAAGTTTTAGCACAGTGAAAGAAACCACCAACAAAACAAAAAGGCCACCTACTGAATGGGAGAAAATATCTGCAAATACTATATCCAATAAAGGGTTAATCTCCAAAATATACAAAGAACTCATACAACTTAACATCAAAAAACAACTGAATTAAAAACTGGGCAAAGGATTTGAATAGACATTTTTCCAAACAAGACATACAGATGGCCAACAGGCACATGAAAAGATGCTCAACATCACTAATCATCAGGGACATGCAAATCAAAACCACACTGAGATGCCACCTCACACCTGTCAGAATGACTATTATCAAAAAGACAACAGATAATAAGTGCTGGCTAAGATATGGAAAAAAGGGAACCTTCCTGCACTGTTAGATGGAATGTAAATTGGTACAGCTGCTATGGAAAACAGGATGGAGATTCCTCAAAAAAATAAAAACAGAATGACCATATGATCCAGCAATTCCACTCCTGGGTATTTATCCAAAGACATGAAAATAATAATTAGAAAAGATATATACACTCCTACGTTCACTGCAGCACTATTTACAATAGCCAAGACATGGAAGCAATCTACATGCCCATCAATAAACAAATGGATTAAGAAGATATATACACATACACACACACACACACACAATAGAATATTACTGAGTGATAAATCATAAAAAAGGATAAAATCTTGCCATTGGGGACAACATGGATGGACCTAGAAGGTATTATGCTAAGTGAAATAAGTCAGACAGAGAAAGACAAATACTATATGATTTCATTTATATGTGGATTCTGAATGACAAAACAAACAAACGTAACAAAACAGAAAGAGTTATAGATACAGAGAACAAATAGGTGGTTGTCAGAGGGGAGAGACATGGGGGGAGAAAAGAAATAAGTGAGGAACATTAAAAGGTACAAACTTTCCACCTGCAAAATGAGTCATGGGAATGAAATGTACAGTATGAGAAATATAGTCAATAACTTTGTAATATCTTTGTACGGTGACATAACCAGACTTATCACAGTGACCATTTTGAAATGTATAGAAATATCGAATCACTATGTTGTATAACAGCAACTAACATACATTATAGGTCAATTATACTTCAAAACAAACAAACTCATAGAAAAAGAGAGCAAATTTGTGGTTATCAGGAGTGGGGAGCGAGGTGGAGGGAGAATTGGATGAAAGCAGTCAAAAGGTGCAAACTAGGTATAAGATAAATAAGGTGAATAAGTACTGAGGATGTAATGTAGAACATAATAAATATAATTAACACTGCTATATGTTATTGATGAAAGTTGTTAACAGAGTAAATCCTAAGAGTTTTCATCATAAGGAAAAATACTTTTTTTCTATTTCTTCAGTTTTATATCTATATGAGATGATGGATGTTCACTAAAATTATTGTGATAATGATTTCATGATGTATGTAAGTCATCATTATGCTGTACACCTTAAACTTAAACAGTGCTGTATGTCAATTATATCTCAATAAAACTGAGGGGGGGACCTTTCCACATTAAAAAATGGGTGTTTTAATCATAGTACACAATCTTAAATTGGAATTGTATGAAGGAATTTGTTTATGCTACTTCTTTTAAATAATTATGTATTATTTTATCAAAATATATAAATAAAATGAAAGCTATTGTTGGCATACTGTCCTCTTTAGCAGTCAACTAAATTCAAATTATAAAATAAACTAAACCTATCAACAGCCAAGTACTATGCTATGATCCTCAGTTTGTTATAAGGCAATGGGCAAATTAATTTAATCTTGTTAAACTTACAAGATAAAACTGAACTTGTGATCAGGGAGCATAGTCCCTTTAATGATTATCCAAATATATATATATATATATATATATATATAGTCACTTCACAGATAAAAAACAAATGTTATCAAATAATTTCATATGAAAGTTACTACAAAAATAGATGTAGGAAACATGGGGAAATGCCATGAGTTAATTCTACTAATGAGAATCAGAAATGCACTCAGTGAGTGGGGATATTAGTGCTGTGATTTATAGGAGTTCGTCAACAAGACAAGAGTAGAAGAAAGGCAATCACAGCAAAGGATATAGGTTGAAAAGACACCAATGTACAGTCATGCATATGTTCAGAGAATTTCATGTTGTCCTGAGTTGCTAGATGGTAGAAGAGGTGGAAGGAGGGGTTGAAGGTGACATCAGAGTTGGATTGTGTTGGGCCCTGAATGTAATGGTCAGGATTAATATTTTATTCCAAAGGTGATGGAGAACCAACCAACAGAGACTTAAAGGTAAGTGTTAAATGAACCGAAATATTCTGACATCAGTAATGTAGAATGGGTGGGGCTGGAGATGCGAGATCAAGGAGCTTAAATAAGGCCACCACTTGAGCAGAAATGCAAGGAGTAATTGTGTAATGAAAAATGGATTACATATCACTCAACCTACCTTAAATGTGAGTGGATTAAATGCTCCAACCTTTATGATGCATGCCAGCATTTTAGATCTGCTCTTTGAAAGATGTATTCGAATAATTCAGTTAGCACAGTCTCTACAGGGCATTTTCAATTCTATGGTTTATTCTTAGAGTGGCCAGAAGGTATTATTCTATTCACAATGCTTCCTTTTCCTAAATAAAAAGCAATAGCTTTTCCCCTCACATTTGCTTTTCTGCTAAAAGAAACATTAGACTGAGCCTTACTTATGAGTCAGAATGTATTGTTCTCATTTATGGGGGAGTATTATATATTATATGATGGATTGGTTAGAAAATTATGCACTTGAAAATACACAAAAATAGAATGATGACTTTACCCTTTCCATTTTGCATTCAGGAGAAGAGAGGATTTTTCATTACTTTCTCTCCATGACACTGGTAGGAACACCATAAACTATGAGGGAAGGAGTTTTGTCACCATAAGTTTACACTAGTGAGTGAGGAGGCAAAATGCAGGAGGCTGAAGGAAGAAATGGAAATGTATCAGAGTGCTGGAATAAATGCCAACTGAGATATCTCCCTCTGTTAAGAGTACACATGTATCAATCTGTTTAGTTTTCAACTGATAAATGCACATGGCACATCTTGACAATAATATTCTACAAGCAGACATATGGGCCTTACTTAATACCACTGATTAGCATTTATCTTAATGGTAATGATACAGATTCCTGAATTCGTTTGTCTAGAATACCAGGTTGATGCATGTTACTGAAGAGTTTTTAAATGAGAACACAATCCAAACAATGTTAAATGAATGACATTATTTATATCCTCCAGAATAAAATGAGAGGGATAACATTTAAGAATTCACATGATGGATGAATATTTGACATCAAGAAAACATACTGGAATATAATAGCAAGAATTTCATATAATTTACCTCAGGAGAGTGATTAATTTTCAAAATGCACAGAGGATGATCATACAGATTAGATAACATTGTAAGCAAGTTCACAATTACTGAACCAGCCCAGGGTTTATTCTCATAACCAAGTGGCCAGCATTGAGCTTCTGCTACAAATTAGAAAGAAAATTAATGTTTAAATATGAGCTATGTAGAACTTATTCATAGACGTTTAAAACAAATGAAACTAGGATAATTTAAATAATTGATATAATCCAATTTGAAAAGTCAAAATACCTCTATATGTTCCATTAACTTATTTTTCTTACCTCTCTATTCATGCTTGTGTTTGAGAATAGCTTTGTTTGATGTTGACTTCAACTTTCTTCTACATCAGCTACACCTCTCTATTATCAATACTGACAATAAAAGGCAGGTACTTTCTAACTAGTATTCAGTTCAGTTGGAAATAGGATCTGGTGATCAGTGAGACTTTCAGAAATTTAAAAAAAAAGCACAAATCACTACACAATAAAGGGGCTATATACTTTAAATATTGAAAATTTAATAAAAATATTTGCATAAGAGTAGGGAATTGCCATACAATTCTGCAGCCTGTGGAAAGAAACCACATTCACAGAAAGATAGGCAAAATGAAAAGGCAGAGGACTTTGTACCAGATGAAGGAACAAGATAAAACCCCAGAAAAACAACTAAATGAAGTGGAGATAGGCAGCCTTCCAGAAAAAGAATTCAGAATAATGATACTGAAGATGATCCAGGACCTCAGAGAAAGAATGGAGGCAAAGATTGAGAAGATGCAAGAAATGTTTAACAAAGACCTAGAAGAATTAAAAAACAAACACCTAGAAGAATTTAAGAACAAACAAATGGAGATGAACAATATAATAACTGAAATGAAAAATACATTAGAAGGAATCAATAGCAGAATAACTGAGGCAGAAGAACAGATAAGTGACCTGGAAGACAGAATGGTGGAATCCACACTGCTGCGGAACAGAATAAAGAAAAAAGAACGAAAAGAAATGAAGACAGCCTAAGAGACCTCTGGGACAACATTAAACGCAACAACTTTTGCATTATAGGGGTCCCAGAAGGAGAAAAGAGAGAGAAAGGACCCGAGAAAATATTTGAAGAGATTATAGCCGAAAACTTTCCTAACATGGGAAAGGAAATAGACACCCAAGTCCAGGAAGCACAAGGAGTCCCAGGCAGGATAAACCCAAAGAGAAACATGCCGAGACACATAGTAATCAAATTGACAAAAATTAAAGACAAAGAAAAATTACTGAAAGCAACAAGGGAAAACAAAAAATAACATACAAGGGAACTCCCATAAGGTTAACAGGTGATTTCTCAGCAGAAACTCTACAAGCCAGAAGGAAGTGGCATGTTATACTTAAAGTGATGAAAGGGAAAAACCTACAACAAAGATTACTCTACCCGGCAAGGATCTCATTCATATTCGACAGAGAAATGAAAAGCTTTACAGACAAGAAAAGCTAACAAAACTCAGCACCACCAAACCAGCTCTACAACAAATGCTAAAGGAACTTCTCTAAGTGGGAAACACAAGACAAGAGAAGAACTTACAAAAACAAACCTATAACAATTAGGAAAATGGTAATAGGAAGATACATATCGGTAATTACCTTAAATGTGAATGGATTAAATGCTCCAACCAAAAGACACAGGCTCACTGAACGAATTCAAAAACAAGACCCATACACATGCTGTCTACCAGAGACCAACTTCAGATCTAGGGATACACACAGACTGAAAGTGAGAGGATGGAACAAGATATTCCATGAAAATGGAAATCAAAAGAAAGCTGGAGAAGCAATACTCATATCAGATAAAATAGACTTTAAAATAACGAATGTTACAAGAGACAAGGAAGGACACTACATAATGATCAAGGGATCAATCCAAGAAGAAGACATAACAGCTATAAATATATATGCACCCAACATAGGAGCACCGCAACACAAAAGGCAACTGCTAACAGCTATAAAAGAGGAAATCGACAGTAACAAAATAATAGTGGGGGACTTTAACACCTCACTTACACCAATGGACAGATCATCCAAAATGAAAACAAACAAGGAAACACAAGCTTTAAATGACAAATAGATCAGGTACATTTAATTGATATTTATAGGACATTCCATCCAAAAACAACAGATTACACTTTCTTCTCAAGTGCACACGAACATTCTCCAGGATAGACCACATCTTGGGTCACAAATCAAGGCTCGGTAAATTTAAGAAAATTGAAATTGTATCAAGCATCTTTTGTGACCACAACGCTATGAGATGAGATATCAATTACAGGAAAAAAACTGTAAAAAATACAAACACATGGAAGGTAAACAATACGTTACTAAATAACCAAGGGATCACTGAAGAAATCAAAGAGGAAATCAAAAAATATCTAAAGACAAATTACAATGAAAACACCATGATCCAAAACCTATGGGATGCAGCAAAAGCAGTTCTAAGATGGCAGTTTACAGCAATAGAAGCCTACTTCAAGAAACAAGAACACTCTCAGATAAACACTCTAACCTTACACCTAAAGGAACTAGAGAAAGAAGAACAAACAAAACCCAAAGTTAGTAGAAGGAAAGAAATCATAAAGATCAGAGCAGAAATAGATGAAATAGAAACAAAGAAAACAATAGCAAAGATCAATACAATGAAAAGCTGGTTCTTTAAGAAGATAAACAAAATTGATAAACCTTTAGCCAGACTCATTAAGAAGAAGGAGGATTCAAATCAGTACAATTAGAAATGAAAATGGAGAAATTACAATGGACACCACAGAAATACAAAGCATCCTAAGAGCAACTACAAGCAACTCTATGCCAAAAAAATGGACAACCTGGAAGAAATGGACAAATTCTTAGAGAGGTACAACCTTCCAAGACTGAACCAGGAAGAAACAGAAAATATGAACAGACCAATCACAAGCAATGAAATTGAAACTGTGATTAAAAATCTTCCAACAAACAAAAGTCCAGGACCAGATGGCTTCACAGGTGACTTCTCTCAAACATTTAGAGAAGAGCTCACACCCATCTTTCTCAAACTCTTCCAAAAAATTGCAGAGGAAGGAACACTCCCAAACTCATTCTATGAGGCCACCATCACCCTGATACAAAAACCAGACAAAGATAGTACAAAAAAAGAAAATTACAAAAATACTAGTAAATAGAATGCAACAACACATTAAAAGCATCACAGACTATGATCAAGTGGGATTTATCCCAGCGCTGCAAGGATTCTTCAGTATATGCAAATCAGTCAGTGTGATACACCATATTAACAAACTGAAGAATAAAAACCATATGATCATCTCAACAGGTGCAGAATAAGCTCTTCACCCATTTATGATAAAAACTCTCCAGAAAGTGAGCATAGAGGGAACGGACATCAACATAGTAAAGGCTATATACGACAAACCCACAGGAAACATCATTCTCAACGGTGAAAAACTAAAAGCATTTTCTCTAAGATCAGGAACAAGACAAGGATGTTCACTCTCACCACTATTATTCAACATAGTTTTGGAAGTTCTAGCCACGGCAATCAGAGAAGAAAAAGAAATAAAAAGAATACAAATTGGAAAAGAAGTAAAACTGTCACTGTTTGCAGATGACATGATATTATACATAGAGAATCCTAAAGATGCCATGAGAAAGCTACTAGAGCTAATCAATGAATTTGGTAAAGTTGCAGGATACAAAATTAATGCACATAAATCTCTTGCATTCCTACACAATAACAAAGAAAGACCAGAAGGAGAAATTAAGGGAACAATCCCATTCACCACTGCAACAAAAAGAATAAAATACCTAGGAATATACCTACCTAAGGAGGTAAAATACCTGTACTCAGAAAACTATAAGACACTGATGAAAGAAACCAAAGATGACACAAACAGATGGAGAGATATACCATGTTCTTGGACTGGAAGAACCAATACTGTGAAAATGACTATACTACCCAAAGCAATCTACAGATTCAGTGTAATCCCTATGAAATTATCAGTGGCATTTTTTTACAGAACTAGAAAAAAGAATCTTAAAATTTGTATGGAGATACAAAAGACCCCGAATAGCCAAAGCAGTCTTGAGGGGAAAGAATGGAGCTGGAAGAATCAGACTCCCTGACTTCAGACTATACTACAAACCTGCAGTCATCGACAATATGGTACTGGCACAAAAACAGAAATATAGATAAATGGAACAGGATAGAAAGCCCAGAGATAAACCCATGCACCTAGGGTTAACTAATCTATGACAAAGGAGGCAAGGATATACAGTGGAGAAAAGACAGCCTCTTCACTAAGTGGTGCTGGGAAAACTGGACAGCTACATGTAAAAGAATGAAATTAGAACACTCCCTAACACCATACACAAAAATAAACTCAAAATCGATTAGAGACCTAAATGTAAGACCAGAAACTATAAAACTCTTAGGGGAAAACATAGGAAGAACACTCTTTGACATAAATCACAGCAAGATCTTTTTTGATTCACCTCCTAGAGTAATGGAAATAAAAACAAAACTAAACAAATGGGACCTAATGAAACTTAAAAGCTTTTGCAAAGCAAAGGAAACTACAAACAAGACGAAAAGAGAGACCTCAGAATGGTAGAAAATATTTGCAAACGAATCAATGGACAAAGAATTAATCTCCAAAATATATAAACAGCTCATGCAGCTCAATATTTAAAAAACAAACAACCTAATCCAAAAATGGGCAGAAGACCTAAACAGACATTTCACCAAAGAAGATATACAGATGGCCAAGAAGCACATGAAAAGCTGCTCAGCATCACTAGTCATTAGAGAAATGCAAATCAAAACTACAATGAGGTATCACCTCACACTGGTTAGAATGGGCATCATCAGAAAATCTACAAACAACAAATGCTGCAGAGGGTGTGGAGAAAAGGGAGCCCTCTTGCACTGTTGGTGTGAATGTAAATTGATACAGCCACTATAGAGAACAGTATGGAGGTTCCTTAAAAAACTAAAACTAGAATTACCATATGACCCAGCAATCACACTACTGGGCATATACCCAGAGAAAACCATAATTCAAAAAGACACATGCACTCCAATGTTCAATGCAGCACTATTTACAATAGCCAGGTCATGGATGCAACCTAAATGCCCATCGACAGATCAATGGATAAAGAAAATGTGCCACATATATACAATAGAATATTACTCAGCCATAAAAAGGAACGAAATTGGGTCATTTGTGAGACGTGGATGGACCTAGAGACTGTCTTACAGAGTGAAGTAAGTCAGAAAGAGAACAAATATCCTATATTAACACATATATGTGGAAGCTAGAAAAATGGTACAGATGAACCGGTTGGCAGGGCAGAAACAGAGACACAGATGTAGAAAACAAACATATGGACACCACGGGGGGAAAGTGGCAGGGGTGGTGGTGGTGGTGGTGGGATGAATTGGGAGATTGGGATTGACATATATACACTAATATGTATAAAATAGAAGACTGATAAGAACCTGCTGTATAAATAATAAAATAAAATAAAATAATTTTTTTAAAAAAAGAGTAGGGAATTACCTTAGTCAGTTCAGGCTGCCATAACAGAATACCATAGACTGGGTGCCTTAAAGGACAGAAATGTATTTCTCACAGTGTGTAGGCTGGAAGTGCATGATCAGGGTGCCAGCATGGTTGGGTTCTTTCAGGTTGCAGACTGCCAGCTTTTTAGTGTATCTTCATGTATCAGAGAGCACAGAGAAGAAGCAAGCTCTCCTGACTCTAATAAGGGTACTAATCACATTCTTGAGGGCTC
This sequence comes from Globicephala melas, assembly GCF_963455315.2. Classification (NCBI taxonomy): domain Eukaryota; kingdom Metazoa; phylum Chordata; class Mammalia; order Artiodactyla; family Delphinidae; genus Globicephala; species Globicephala melas. The sequence goes on from NC_083318.1 coordinate 69,673,068, forward strand.
CACCCTTATGACCTCATCTAATCCTAATTATCTCCTCAAAGCCCCATGTCCTAATACCATCACATGGTGGGGTGGGGTTTCAACATATGCATGTTGGAGGGACACTAACATTCAGTCCATAACAAGAATCATGGTGAACTGAACAAATACAATTAAGTATGAAGGGGACTTAATTAATATATCATAAAAGTGAACAACAAAAAAGGAAACTACTTACACTATGTAATTTATTGGTGTGCATCATACACAAACATGTGTGTATGTTGTGGAAAATCTGTGGTCAACTTTTTTTCTCTCAGGTATGTTCTCTTTTTAAAAGATATAAATCAAAAAGCTGAATTTTTCTTCAGAAAACCATTGTTTTAGAACAAGAAAGGTTACATTAAAAATGTTTCATGGTATATTATAAAATATTTTTAAAAAAACACAAAATTTTCATTAAAGACCATCAGAAATGTTCAAAGTGCTTCATCTCATCAAAATAATTACACTAATATTCTGAGCTAGATATTTTAAAACATAAGCTCACAGATTTTTATAAGTTAGCATTCTTCAGTTTCTCAGAACTTTGGTTTCACAAGTTAGGATTAAGTCATAGATATCTATACTTTATTCATTTTGACTCATCAGAAAAGAAATTTTGTGTATATATATATATATATATATATATATATATATATATAGTACACACACAATTGATACCCTTTTAGTTAATCAAAACCACATAAAGGCTTTTATTGTGTCACATTAGATCTCATGGGCCTTAGAAATTTTCTTCATCCACGTCACCCACAAAGAAATTTCCCAACCATGAGAATTTTGCAAAACTACAACCTAGATGTTATTGGTCATGCAGGGAATTAAAGGTAAGTAAAAACAGAGCTTCAAACGTGAAATATTATGTCAGAAACAATACTGCGACCAATTTAAAGGAAGGATATTTATATGGAGAAAAGAAGTTCTTAAGCTCCCCAAATATTCCAAAGATATTTATGTTTATTGTTTTAAATTGAAATTGAAAAATTGCATTAGATGGATACAATGTTTGTATTTTAGTGATTCCAGAGTTTAGCTCCAATATATGTACCTTAAAATATAAGTATCTGTGATCAAATTTTATGGAAATTTTAATCCTTATTACCTTAAATACTCCTTCTCCAGCAGAAGTTGAAACCTGAATTATTTCCCATGCTATGCTCAGGTATAAATTTTGTTTCTAAGAAGCAAAGGAAGTTCATTACCACCAGTAATAAGTTTAACTTTGAGAAGGGAAGTTTGCTTAAAGAGACAGAATTAAAAAAAATCACTTTCTGATGAATTATTTAAAAATACTAAACCAACATTTGATAATATCCCTATTTTCAAAATAAATCTGCCAAAACAAAATCATAATGACTATGTGCTCCTCATTATAATTTACCTCATTATAATTTATAATACTCTTACACAGAATAAAATCATCAATTTCAGGGAGGCAAACGTGATTGCTATAAGCCCCAGAAATGTGTAATTTGTAAGAAAACTGTATCCCCATGAAATCAAAACACCTGTATCTCTTACCAAATTTTGAACTGTTTAAATATCATACTTTATTATCTGCTTTCTGATTGAGCAAGAATAATGAAGCTCAAAGGATGACAAAATTAGGTTTTATGATATAATAAAATATGTATAATTATTATTCTTTACTTTCATGATAAGGAATATTTTCAATTGTACAATGAAGCAAACAACTTAAAATTATTCAGAGGTCAAGCAGATAAGATTTTATTCCTTGGTTTGTGAAATATTCCACTTGAAAATCCGAACAGAATACTATATTTCCTCTTCAGTTTTCAACACTTTTAGCAGAAAATTGTTAACTTTTCATCATTAAGGATAAACCAGAGGAAAATTTAACCTCTTATTTACTATGGCCATTCAATGTCTTGTAACATAGAGCATGGCTTTGCATGAAAACTTTGGATTTTGATTCAATTTACAGTGAAACTTGGTAAAATCATAAAGCCTTACCTCATCAACCAACAATAATTTGTATGTATCTTGAAAAACGAAAAGCCCGGATTTACTGTATGTTTGAACTAGGAAACAGTATACATAATAGTAAAATGACAACAAATATGCTCCAGTATATCAGCAAACATCTGCAAAGATGGAATGCAGACTACCATTCACAGATACAAATGGCTGAGAATATGTCAGCCAATGGTTAACTGCAATAATATTAAATCTTTATTTTCTATTATTATAGTTTCTTTTCCTTCCCCAACGGGGAGTCCTTTCTATCAATTGTATTATCACAGATTTAATCCAGTTTTAATACCTGATTCCAATGACACCTGATAAGCAGAAGGGAAAAACCACATAGCTCTCGTTGTTAGTAAAAGATATCAGCAAAAGATAATCTGGTCAACCTTGATCTAATGGAAATAAAAATGACAGATGAATTCAATTTAGAAGGGTGAAATAAAAGCATTTATAATTCACTCCTCTGCTATGAAATCCCTCCAAAAATAGCCTAATAATGAAAAATTGGGAAGAAAAATGAAAACCATATCTGTAATTACAAGTAATTGACCATAAACTATAATAAATAGCTTTCAAATGAAGAGACATTTGCACTAACAGGAGAAAGAATATTAACTGGCATACATATCCTGATAGGATATAGATCTTACTGAGTGTTAGGGTCCTGAGATGTCCTCCAAAGACTGAAGCCACCATGACATGGAGTATGAAAAGGCAAGAGAAAAGCATAGGTTTCCAGTTATTTATTCCCAAATGGTAAAATATGGGGGTAAAGAAAAAATTGCCAGTGGACTCTACTTGATAGCTGTGAAACAGCCTGCTGGATGATACGGATTACTGGCATTACAGTGGGAAAGTTGGAAGAAGTGGCAATAACCATTAAAGCACTAACAACGCAGAGAAAGTAAAACTGAGAGTTCTACACCGTGAGCCAAATAGACCACCCAGATGTCAACAACAGAGAAATAACATGGTCCCTGGGCAGAAGATAAAACAGATTTGGGGAGGTGGGCTTGAAACCTGAAATTTAAATAGCTGCTGTGGGCTGATCTGATTCACTCTCCCATCACTTCCCACACTATAGTTCAGTAAATAGCTGGCTTCATTCAGTGATTAATAGAAAGAAACCAGCCTGGAACATAGGCAAAGGACAAAAACACAATGGAAAAGCAGATGAAGTTCATACCAGGGAAAAAAATTTTTTCACGAAACAGAGGAAAAATTTTTATAAATATTTCTCTGTAGTCTCAAATAAATTATAGACATGATCTCATTAAGAGAGTGAGAAGCTCAAAGAAGAGAGATTTGAATGAACAGATTATAAAAACAAGCAGAAAGAAATGAAAAAATGAAGTGGCACAGACCAAGAAAGCAAGGGAAAAGAAGAAGCCCATTATGAAGGTGAAAATTATTTTAGAGGTTACAAAACAGAGTAAACACAACTGAAAACTCACTTGGGTTATGGCTGACAAAAGTTGACAACAAGTTTAAAAACATAAAAGTGATTGTAGAGAATACTATAAGGAGATATGGAAACAAAAGAACATTCTGAAAAAAATCATTTAGACACATAATAGGAAAAAAATAATTCCTGAAATAAAGACTGAAATCTGGGATAAAAAGACATGGTGTCCATCAAATCTTCTGCTTTGATTAAACACTATAAAAATTTCAATAATTTCTTAAGTTTTACCCTTATATTTTTATCTTAAATTTAGACAAAGGTAAATTTAATGCTTTAAAATTATTTAACAGCATTCATATATGGCATATTTGGCTCCTAAATTTACAAAATTCTGTCTTTTAATCAATCAGTCTGCTTTTCAAAACAAACATCTATACAAAAGTATCTGGCATGATACTCATGAAATATTAACAATTTCTCCATGGTGGGATTTTGAGACTCTTTTTAATTTTCTGCAATACCTATCTTTATTTTTAACAATCTCATAGCATTTTTACAAATGACAATGAAGTCACTGGGATTAAAAAAAGAATTAGAAGGCAAAGATTAATTGAGAGGGAAAAGAAAAGTTAGACATCCCAATTTTTGTACTACCTCAAGATTCATGGCCCTCCATTCCATAGCTCATACAGCAATCAAATGATTTCTCTAAAACAGAAGCATAGCATGTTCATTTTCATCTTATTATCCTGCAAGATTTTTAATAAATTGCCACTAATCCAGGATCACGTCTAATCTCTTAGGTAATTTACACAAAACTCTCTCTAATCCACCCCAGCAGGTCTTTCCAACATCAGCAACTCTCACTTCCCACTTTCACCTTCCCTCCCAATACCTTGAACTATCTGTAGTAAGAGTTCCCCTTGAAGTTCCAAATATGTAACTCTTTTCAAGCTTCAGATGGCGGTACAAATGTGCTTTTGTTGCTTGTGGGAGTAGGCAGAGGGGCAAGAACTCCCAGTCATTCTACAAAATTCAGTTAATATCTCTGTGGAGCCTTCCCTGCCATCACTCTTTTTGCTCCACATCAACAGTCATAAAATTACATGCATCCTTTTTTTCCACCATCTATACCAATGCCATGCCAAGTAATATTAGAGCCTGATGCAAATGGAAAAATTATTAATACTGATCCCATATTTTTTAAAATTTGGGTATTTTGTTCCTCATCATTTTTTGCATAAATTTTGATTTTTTTAAATGACTGAAAAATGACCTTTCAAAGTTCATTCCAGCTCGGTGCTTTTATCCTTGTCACTAACTTCTCTATGATTCATGTCCATCTGTGAAAAAGGGTGACTCTACTCTCTGCCGACTTGAATTCAAGATTTGTGAGGTCCAATTTAAAGTACACATTATTCAAATGCTCTGTATATACACAAATGCAAGTCATTTTCAACTGTGGATTAATCATGTAAATATATTATCATCCCTAGTCATGCCTGGAGGAAACTAGAAGTTATTATGTAGCAGTTAGTGGCCAACTTGGAATTGAAAGCTAGAATATAGATCCTGGTACTAAAGAAAACAATTCTGAATTTCATCTTTAAAAGATAGAGACATACATGGGCTTCCCTGGTGGCGCAGTGGTTGAGAGTCCGCCTGGTGATGCAGGGGACATGGGTTCGTGTCCTGGTCTGGGAAGATCCCACATGCCGCGAAGCGGCCGGGCCCGTGAGCCATGGCCGCTGAGCCTGCGCGTCCGGAGCCTGTGCTCCTCAACGGGAGAGGCCACAACAGTGAGAGGACCGCATACCGCAAAAAAAAAAAAAAAAAAAAAAAAGATAGAGACATACAAAGGTATCATTCTCAGCCATTCTTCTTCACAAATTGCCAGGATTTAGGCTCTAATAATGACTCTTGTGACATTTTCTCATAGTGAAAAGTGACTGTTTCTTCACAAAAGTGTTCCATTTAACACAGCCCTGAGTTATTGAAAAGATAGAAATGGTGCCCAAAATAAAAAATTTAGTTTTGAATTCATTTGATGGAATTGAGTTAAGGAAAGCAAACTATGCGTTTTTATTACTAACGCTGTGTGCAATTGAAATAATTTCTTTTCATACGAATGAGTAAACATACTGGTCAATTTATTCTTCCAATTAAGAATCCCTGGTTAAGTTTTGTCCTTTCTCTTTGTTTGGCCACCTGATTTATTTTAAAATCTTTTTCTAATACAAAGGTAAGGAAAAAACTGTGAATCCACCTGTATCACTGATCTACAAATCTAAAATCATTTATTTTTATCCCTTTAAAAATCTGTAAAAATTTAAAGAAGAATTTCTTTTTAAAAAAGGAAGCCAATGAACTATTTCTTAAGAATAGGCTAACAGACAAGCAAGGAGTATATTCCTTACCAAAGAAATAAGGTCATTTTTTTGGAATAAAGACCAGTCATAGCTTCCAACCACAATTTCAAACATTGTCCTCAAGGCTAGAAATCTACTCACATTCATGAAATAATTTATTATCAGCTTTTTTGTATAAGTACTTTTTATTAAATATATACATATATACAAATTTTACTGGGCTTCATATTACTGGCATCAATTTGTAAATGAGGGGTTTGGATTGGATGATTTCTAAAGTATTCTTCAGCCTTAAAATTATTGATGATTCTAAGAAACGCCTAGAGACATAGCCAAGAAGGAATTCTCAGATATGACCCATAATTAATATTTGGCGTCTGCACATTTTACAGGTCTCATATACAACCATTCCAAGGCAATGCAACAACTAAAAAACTAATGCCAATTAATTAATATCATTTCTTTTCTAAAAAATAAGAGATCCTGTTTGCAAGGTGGCCATTTCTACCAAAATGTTCCCCAAACACCCAGAACACATTCATTCACCTACCCCAGATCAGGAAGAGAGAAGTACAGAAGAAAAATCTTGGAAGTAACACAGTAAAAAACTAGACCCAGATTTAGTGGCCTAGGACTGCTGCAAGAAATTCAATTAAGTTGTTAAGCCTACCTAATGAAAAAGAAAAATCAGCTCATGAAAATCCTGATAAATTGCATAACAGAGTCAGCAGTATTCTACGCCCTGGCTATAATTTTTTTTCTTTACTCCAGGCCTTTGCTGTTCTTTTAAAATACTCACCTTCATTATGAAACTATACAAAAACTCCCCCCTCCAAAATAAACACAGAACTGCCCAGAAATACAGAACTATGGACACAAAAACTCCCTAGAAGCTTAGCATTTCACCAGTTGATATAGATCTATGTTGGGAAAAGCATCTAAAAAGCCTTGTACTGGATTCCTAATTCTGATGATTCTGTGATTCTGATCAAATTATATTCTGTGATTCTGATCGAATTTGAGACAGGTAATCTATAAGGTCTTACAGTGCCCAGATTTCTACTTTGAGGTACACAGTGCTTTTCACTTAGAGAACAATCTGCACCACATTTTCGTTATACTCTGAAGTCAATTGCTGAAGTTGTGCTAATGTGTACTAATCTCGAAAGTGGCTCTATGAAGAATACACTTGTTATCCTCTATCAATATAGGAGAAACAAATATTTTGAATATGTCATCAGACTCTAAATAAATTTCCTCCTTTAAAGAATGCAGTGTCTGCTGCTAGTTGATGGTTCATTAGCATGCATTGACTGTTCTACTATTTGAGTAACATTGCAGGTAAAGGTGAATAAGCTTATCTAGAGAGACAGTGTCTAGCATAGTGCCTGGAACGTGGTAGGCTCTGAATAACTCTATGTTGAAAGAATACATAACTGAATGAACTATTATCAAAAGGAATTCATACAATAAGTTAAACTTTGGCTCAAAGCACAAATTTTCAAGTCAACTGTTAAGTCCTGTTTGGCCAACATGCAGGGAACACATTTTCCCTGGTCTCTGTCTTTGTTGCAGCAGAGGTTTCACTCTATTGGTCAGTATTTGTTGTGTTCCATTTTCCTTTTAAAAATGTTTCATTTAACAGGGAAAGTCCTTTTCTTGAAGATACTAAGAGGATCTCCAAAGGTCACCGCATATCATATCCGATAATTCTGATTAAGGGCAGTGCCACTGGGAAATTTAGGGTGGCTGGTTGATATTCATAGTGTGTATTAGAAAATGTCATAGTCTGTTTTCAAATTTCAATGCATAAATATGCACCATGGATCTCTAATAGCCCTATTTTTCTTGTCCCAACTTTCCAGGATGGTCTGTATCCTGTCTAATTTGAATGTTGAATTGATTCTATTTAAATCATCTTTCTGAAATGAAAGATGGCTCACTTTCCCTTCACTGAGGAATTAATTAACTCTCCCAATGACTGGCTTGAATTTTTTAAATGGAAAACTTACATGGAATTTTTATTTTAGTGAAGAACAACTGTTTATCTTTAAAAACATTTAAAAAGACATTCTGCATGAAGTTCATCATCTTTTAGGAAATTATTATAGCAACAAAATTACATTAGACTTTCTGATTTCTCCATAGTGTCCTTAGATAAGTAAACAACCCAATAGACCATATTAAAAGCCCCAAATGTTACTGGAAAGAGAATGCGGGCATATTTGTCTATTTTACTTGTGCCAGATCCAGAAGGTGGTGGAGCCGAGGGAGCAGTAGTGGCTGACAACTTCCCAGAAGCCCCTATGCTATTAACTGTGGTCTTAATTCGCTCCAGTCTTGATCCAAACACATGCTGGGTAGAAGCAGATCCAACTGGAACTTTTCGGGGCACGTACCCAGTTCTACTAGCTGGAGAAGGAGAAGCAGGTGGAATTGCTCTTGCGGCGGATATAGTTTCAGCTGCATTTGCATGGCTGAATGGGTTTGGACTGGAAGCTAAGTAAGACTGTGGTGTGGCTTCAGAAGATCCTTGAACAACCGTGGAAGACTTGCTCGAATGGTTTCCCACCTCAGTTCTGTTGCCAACATCAGATTCAGAGTGAACCAAGGCATTGGCTCTTTTTCTCATGTTCAGATTGGCATTTGAGTTCTGAAAAGGTATATTAAAAATTATATTGGCTATGTAATTTTATGTAGAGTTATACAAAATTTAAATGGGTCAAAGAGTTACAAATTAGCTGTTTTCATAAAATAAACCTTTATTAATATGCTATAGTCACTCAACTTGATGTAAAAGCTTAAAAATACCTAACTAAAAAAGGACATATATATATATATATATGTGAAACTCTGAATCAAACATCTGCTATTTCAAAATATTATCCATTCTTATAAACTATTAGAATTTAAATCTATAGAAAGGTTAGGCTTTTAGGACTATAAGCTAGAGTTATACTTGATTTGACTTTAAGAATTCATGATGATAGCTGTACAACTTCTTTGTTGAGTTTTATTGTAAATAATATTCTCTGATATGCTGTATACATTTCAGTGAGTTTTGTACATGTTTGCTTTATAAACAGGAAGAACTATATCTACTTTGGGCACAGAATAAAAACAATAATAACCATCCACATGTGTATAACATTCCTTTAAAAACGACAGAAGCTCCAAAAGCTTTAATTTCCAAATCCCTGGGAATTATTTTCATAATCTTCCATAGACATTATTATATAAAGTCTAGAAATCCTCATGCATTTTAGTTTTTCACCACAATTAGTAATGCAAATACAAAGGAAAATCATTTTGGGGACTTCCCTGGCGGTCCAGTGGTTAAGACCCCATGCTTCCAATGCAGGGGGCATGGGTTCAATCCCTGGTCAGGAACTAAGATCCCACATGCCACGTGGTGCAGCCGAAAAAAAGGAAAATCATTTTTAAATAAAATGTTGTATCATACATATAAACAGCATCACCATATCATTGCATAAATATCTGAGTTCAAACTATTTACCAATAAAGAGTATTTAAATCAAAATGGAATTCACTATTTTCCATAAAATTATTTTATCTGTAGAACAAGACTGCATTTGAATACAGATGGTCAGTACTAAAATTAATTCTTATATTTTGACAGGCATGACAAATAACCATATAGCCAACCGTAGAGACTGTCCATACTAATAAAGGAAAGTAATTGCTCAAATGATTCCCCAAATAATCATGTCTGTCTTTAGAAGACACTATGATTTTTTGCAACCATTTTTCCGCCTTAATCGTGTTTATTCTGAGTTATAGTAAGGATACACTGTAATTGCTTTTTCTACCCTCTTCCCCCACCATTTTATGAAATAAATGGTGGGTGAGGAGATGGAGAAGTAGAGGAGAGAGAGAGGAAGAACAGCTCACAAGTGGGTGATTAAAAGGAGCCAGTCTGCAAGGAATTTTATGGATAATATTATATACAATTAACTGTAAACTCCCTTGCAGAGAAGTGTTTATTCTACAAGTAGAATCTCTTTTCAATACTACACTTATCAAGCAGGTTGAAAGTGTTCAATCCATATCTTATATACTCGTAAACTATGGCTTCAAGTTCCCTGAGTAGAGAAAGAAGAAAAAGCCTCACAACATGCAGAGCCAAAGCAGGTTCTGAGAGGTTTAGAACGTATTCTTCATGTCAGCCTGAAGTATTCATCTAAACAGTTTGCAGCTGAACTCATGAGCAATTGTAGTCTAAAATACGGCAGCCAATTTAGGTGGAGACAAGTGAAACCAAAATTGACATCCACCTAAAAGTTCAAGGTACCGTTATTTACCCTGTACTTTTCCTCTACAAAGCACATTGTAAACACCACCTAATTAATCCTCAGATTTTGAGTCCCTCTTTACAGAAAGGGATAATCAATTAATTAGAATTAATTCTAAAATGTTATACACATGGTGAAAAATATAAAGAAGGATAATATCCACAACATTTAAAGAGTTTACAATATCACTAGGAAGATAAAATGCACACCCACACATGACACAATCAAAAATATACAAAAAGTAAAACAGAATGATGGGTCAAACTGTGGCAAAATGCTAAATATACCAAGAAGAGAAGGGAAGGGAGTAATAAAGGACCAACTGGATAAGCAGGAGAGAAATACATATTTTCAAATATAGTCTGATATTTGCATATTGCCCTCTTCCACCAAAAGTTGGGTTGCCCATAATCTTTAGAAACTCATATTTTCCCTCAGACTAAATTCTAAGAAGTGGAGATTTCTACTTCTGGCCAAAATGGAGTAACAGGGACTGAATTTACTCTCCTGCACGAAATAACAAAAAAACTAAAAACATTTGTAAAACAACTGTTTCTGAAGACACTGGACATTAGACAACATAGGACACAATCATTGAGAGAGAAGAAAAGAACTTGAGTTTGCATGCTATAGAGCGGGAAAGGAGAATCCAGGAACAATCTGACAGACTACCTAAATTGAGGAGATGAAGCTGAGAAGGTGAGGAAATCAAGGTGGCTAGAGTTCACAGGAAAAGGTACCAGAGAAGGTGATGCCAAAAAGAAAAGTCCAAAAAATCTGAAGAGTCCCCACTGAGAATTTTGCTAAGCACAGATCCATTTTTGAGTGTAACTACCCAAGGCAAAAAGAACCACCTGAAAGGATTAGAAGAAACGGTACCTAGCACATACCAAGCCAGGAATAGTGCATTTTCCCACCAGACATAATGGAAAATCTCAACATTCATGTAGCATTTGGTAAAGTCCTCAGAAGGGCCCTGCCTCAGTAATATGGAATAATTACCCCCTAAGACTGCTCTAATCCTGCCTACTGAATTTTAAAAGTAAGACCTTAACAGATGAAACTAACTCTAAGTGACTTAACTGCACCCCAGAAGGAAGCACAAGAACACTTATAGGACCCTGTCTTCCTTCCCTCCAGATCAGAATCCTCCTGGAACATCCTGAAATCCCAACTGTGAATGATGTTCTAATATGGCTGATTGAATACAAACATGGCACCAATCTGTCCTCCCTCTCCATATTAATGCCCCTTGTAAAATGAATTTCCCCTTCTCCTCCCATCAAGAAATGGACTCTATTTCCCCACAGACTTCCTATGACTTTCTTTGGCCAACTGGATGTGGTGGAAGTGGGGGTGAGTTATTTCTGAGTCTTAGCTTTACGAGTCCTTGCTTGCTTCCACTCTTTCTCAAAACACTGCCACCAACACCACAAGAACAAGCTTGGGCTAGCCTGCTGGAGAGATCCTTTGGAGCAGAGCCAGTCATCCTAGTGAGGCTATCCTACATCGCCCAATAGATAGCTGACCACTAGACACCTGTGTTTGTCCCAGCTCAGAAATGATGAACTGCTGAGCCAAGCCTAATCAAGATCAACAGAACTTCCCAGTTGACTCAGACTTGAAAACAAATTTTTTTTTGTAGTTGTTTTGTTATGCAGCATTAGTGTGGCACTAGACAACGTATACAGACCAATTAAATCAAGGGCCTAACAGGAGCTATTGCCACACCTCTTGTCAGGGGAAGTTTCTCAGACATTCCAGGATAATTAGAGAGCTAGTCTGCCCAGAATTCATCAAAGACCATTAGGGGACCCTATTGTGTATTCCATGTTATTTTAAAGGACCAAGATATTCTGCCCTTTATAATTCCATTCTTAAAGAATAACCACACTGTAAAGCTAGGAGAGATTCTAGCGATCACATTATTCCAGTTTCTCATTTTACGGTAGAGGAGAATAACAGCAGAAGTGTTATGGTAGATGAAAGTCATAGAGTGAGTGACCCACTGAGTGCTCTGCCATGTTGCACAGCCTTTGGATGCACAAGTGTGGACGAGGCATTAAGGAACTTGATAAACTACACCTATATAGTTGAGTCAGTCAAGTATTTGTAATAGTCAAGTATATGTTAAAAAATTATGCAAGACTTGGAAATCAGAAAGGAGTACAGCGTGTCCCTGCAATGTCAGTATGGAGTATCGTTTAAAAAGTCCACCCAAGGATTATTAAGTCTCTAGGGGAAGATACTTGAGTTTGAGTTTGCTGTTTAATATTGGATTTGACCCCAAACACTGTGAAGTTGCATATTAACTTATAGATCCCTGTTCAGTAGAAAAGAGCCCCAAAGGTTATGGTTTTGATGCCCTGAAGGATATTAACTACTTCTGTATCGAATCTGGTAATCGCATTCTAGTATCCTTTTTTGAAAAAAATTTAATGGCTACTTATAGGCATTTCTCAAAAAAGATTTTGAACCGTTTTACTATTTAATTACTCCTTAATTAATGAGTTAGATAAAACTTTGATACAGGTTCATTCCATATTTACATGACTCACGTTTTTGATGGTTTGAGAATTATATTATGACAACATCCACTGCTACGCAAGTTACAAGTATCAAAGAAATGTACGCACAGACTTGAAGAATACGTCTGGAGAAAACAGTGATCCCAAGTCAAAGAGAGAGGATCAGTCTAAGGTGGCCAGAAAAAAGAATCCACGAAGCACCAGACTTTATGAAAATGGAGGGAGCAGTATGAAGTGTGCCACTAGGATTAACATCTGAAAACAAAGGTCAAATCTTTTTATTCCCAGTTTTAAAGTATTAGTGAACTTCTAGAGTGTAAAACTATCTTATTAATCATCGCAGGCTAATGCACACAGCAGGCACCTACTTCATTTTTTTAATAAATTTCACTGAAATGGATATAATACAGAGTCAAGATTCTTTTTTCAAATTAAAGAGAAAGTGTCAGAAACTTTCTATCTGACCTTCAGATTACTATTTCTTTGTTTATGGGCATATTTCTAGAATATCGCAGGTAGTACCTAAATTATATAAGTTATCCTGACTCAATCCCAAGGATGACTAAGAATGCCTAAGAAGTCTCAACACTCTAAATATCATAACCTTTATGTGGAAAAGAGAATTAGACTGATTTGAGGCTTAAATCTTTGTTCTCTGCCAGGCAGCCCAATGATATCAAGTTATTTTACACTGATGTCTCAAGGTCTACTATGTAAAAAGTAGTTGTTATTTTCCATGATGACAAACAATGAAAGGATTGAAAAATCTGCTGAGCTACCTGGCACGGGACTCACTGAGAATAATATTCACACAGCCTTCAAGTTTTGGAACAACCAATGCGACAGTCAGAGTGATGTTATGTTTCACAGAGTGTACAGTGGCTCCATCAGTATTCAGCAGACACACAGTGGTTCCAAACAAGAAAAGCACCTAAGCTTAATTTGAATTTTAAAAGATGATTTAGTTTGAAATCATTTTGTCATTAGTCACATTAGTCAGATGCAAGGGAAACTGGTGGGATAGAGATGCGAGGTGATAGATTCAAACATTAACAACAAATTAAAGCAGCAACAGGCAAACAGGAGCAAATCCAAGTAATTCGTCAGTCATGACTGTGATCTGACACGATTTCTAAAGAAGTCTTATCAACTGCAAAGAGAAAACTCAACTCAACTAATTACTCTAGCAGCAGTGAGATAAAGTGACTATGACGAGGTTTGCAGAACGCAAGCTACGTTCATATTGCTTGCTTGAGAAGCTAATGAAGTTTAATAAAATGTAATTTCACCCTTCTAAATTAAAAACAAACAAGGCTAATAATGAACAGGTTTATCTTCTAGAATATCAATGATTTACATACCAAAAAAAAAATCCAATAATGCAAAGACATTTATTCAAGGCTGTTCTGACAGGGCTTCAGGGGTTAGCCACACATCTTATTTAATAAGGAAATAAACAACTATGGTAGAGCAGCTGGAACTAAACCCCAAGGTAATGATTTACAGAGGACCATCAGTAGTGTTTTTAAAAGATGCTACCACATAGAAATGAAAAACATCCCCTACAAATGAACATGCTCAATATTTCATCAATTGTTACACACTGAACAACAAAGTGTAGAAATGAAAACGCCGAGTTCTCTACTGTATTTCATTTCCTCCCAATGTTAGCTTTTAATTCAACATTTGGATTTCCATAAGCTATAGAAATATTACTTTCAATATCTGGCACTGGGATAAGAAATTTATGTCTTCAATTTGGAATTACCAGAGAACAATGTCTTACAGAATGCATTCATTTTGTCTTCACATATTTAGAAGTTGAAAGTTTAAAAGAGTAGGGTTTCTTGAAGATATGCGATTCTGTAGTTAGTTTTGCTTCATAGTGATTCCTAGGGCTTCTTTTTATTTGCCAAGGCTTTGTATAAATACATGGCTCTAGGAGAGGAAATTTTTTTGTCGGAGACTTCACCAGTCAGAGCAGAAGTTCTCAGCTTGATCAAGCAGACTTGGACTTGACCAGAATGCTACCTGGAAATGCTCCGGGAGCTATGTTCACCAAACGCTACCAACATTAACACTGGAGAGGGTAGAGGGCAAAGCACACTCCACTCACCTTCTCCAAATGCAAACACTGAGCTGGATGAATCTTCTCTCTCTCAAGTAGCATTACAGTCACACCAAGTGTTTATAAGAATAACCTGGGATCAGCCTCAGGGCCTTTTTGGAGGAAGTCTTAATTATTAGTTATGCTATTGTCAGTCATCAGGAATCAGAAGTTGGGAAACATTGGCTAAATAGTTAGGATTGTGGACCGTCAAATCAGACAGACTTGGACTCGAATACTGAATTTGCCATTTACTAGCTGTGGGATATCTGACACGTTGGTTGACCTCTTGAAACCTCAAAGTCCTTGTTAAAACAGGAGTAATAACAGTAGCTCCTCATAAGGAATAAATAAGATAACTCCTGTAAGGTGCTTAGTACATAATACGCATCAAAAGAACATTATATAGAAATAACCAGAAGGCAGATAACAAGATCCTTCCTCCAAAATAAAAAAGTATGTCACTCATGAACAAATCATTATAGACAAGATTTTAGAATATTTTTTCTATCTTTCTATAAAAATAAGGCCACCGTTTTGAATACTCAGAAAGGTAGAGGACCACTGAAGCAAAGGACAGTCTGTGGTGAAGTCAGCCATGAAAAGAACGTTGCTGGCTAAAATAAGAATAAACACAAGGAAATATAAAATTCAATTAACAAAATTAAAATACATTTTAGACATTGTAAAGGTAAGGATTAACACTAGAGTAAATCCTATAACTGGTGGCGTGAGACAAACATAAAAAGCTCATCTAGGAAAAAAGCAACAGCAACAACAATGGTTAATTTTTAGTGAGCGGTTCTTCTGCACCCGGCACCCAGCTCACATGCTTTTAACTACCCAGCTGCCACAACCATATGTCAAAGCTACACGGAGGAAATAACCTACAGCCACAGGTATTTCAATGTCCAGAAGAGATGTGGGTTGTCTAAAAAAGGCATCTCATTGTATTAACGTAACACATCACTGATCTCTTTCCGGAACTTTCCACCTATCAGTGAAGTCTAGAAACTGGCATCAGGGAAACAGCAAAGACCGGAGGAACTGTTGTAATCCAACCTACAGGATGATGTTCACACCTCAAGATGCTCTGAAAAGACAGACACAGAACACTGGTTCACAATTAGAACTTCAGCAACTCAGTTTGGCTGGCCCACTTTCTAAATGTAATGGAATGTTAAAAAGAATTGTATCTGTGGATATATTGGTCTGGCATTATTGGTCTGGCACTCTTTTTACTTTATCTCTTAGTTCAATTACAGCAGCCAAAAGGACTTTCTTCCGCATTTAAATTGGAAGTAGGAAATGGGACAATGAAGGACACCAGACTGGGGATAGTACAAGGCAGCAAATGTCAAAGAAGGTTAAAAAAACATTAAGAGGTTTTCATTATTGCTATGGACTGAATTGTGTCCCCTTTTGAGGGAGGGTACTATACTGGAGATAAGATCTTTAAGGAAGTATGATTAAATGAGGTCATAAGAACGGAGCTCTGATTAGATAGAACTAGTGTCCTTATAACAGAGGAAGAGACGCCAGAGAGTTTTTTCTCTGTGTCATATGAGGACACAGCAAGAAGGCAGCAGTCTGCAAGCCAGAAAGAGAGCTCTCACCAGAAACCAAACTTGCCAGAACCCTGATCTTGGATTTTCTAGCCCTTAGAATTATGAGAAAATACATTTCTGTTATTTAAGCCATCCAATCTATGTAATTTGACTACGGCAGCCTGAGGAGACTAAGACAATCATCTAACTTTAATAAATTTAAACTTAAGAGACAATTATCTTAAGATTTTTAAATAGTGAATGTTAACCCTCTCATAGGAAAAAAATAAAACCTAAACAAACTTGCAGCTTTCTCTTCTCAGATATTTTCTTTGTTTCTAGTCTGTTCTCTCTTCTCCAGTATCCTTTACTGATAACCCCAAATCCTAGGCAGAGTTAAGATACTAGACACGTAGAGAAACTGAGATGCTTTTGACAGGAATTAAGCATTGATTTCTTTGTAATATTTTTACTTGTCCTTGGTAAATGAAAACACTTCCATATATCCACCAGGGGGCATCTACATCATCTTTCTAAACTGTCCAAGTTGCCTGCATATAAGTTCTCCCAGGATACCTCTTGAGTTCCTTTCAGCTTTTCTTCACCCAAATCAGAGGACTTCAGTTAACTGGGATTTTCATTTAACCTTCTAATTTGGACTTAGCTCCAGATCCTTCTTTAACTACCCAATATTTTTTCCCTAAATATTTTTGCCTCCCTTGCAGATTATGACTTTTATGTCACAGTGTGTGTACATGTGTTGTGGATTTCAGAGCATGCGTTTGTTTAAATATTGGAAAAATGTCATTAATAACAATTTATAACTTCTGTTCACATTTTATATTAAGAATATTTTTTAAATCCTTAAAAGTAGGGGTAATATAAGTAGATATCTGATAAAATATTGCAAAAGAAATCTTACTACGTTTCTGAATTCCTAACTTGGGTGTCCAAATAAATTCATTTTTTAAAGCAATCATCCTTTGGAAATGATTTGTTTCAGCCTTAAAATATTCAGAAAATTATAGCTGAACTTAGAAAACATTTGGACAATGTTTTTTTTCTTAATATAGACTTGATATGACTTGATCATAATGAAACTGTGCTATAATAAATAGCCAACCAGAAAAATTCAGATCCCTGCCAACCCTATAGGAGGCTGGCGTAGCAAGGAGTCTGAGTCATAATTTTATCTGCATCAGCAAAGGCAACAGGGGCAATGTCTAAAAAGGAATAATTTATCAAGGCCAGATCTTCGTTATACTTCTGCTTGGGGGGAAAATTCCAAAGCTCAAGAATTATCATCCAAGTCATTTTGTAAAATCATAGCTGTGCTGTGTAAGGAAGTCTCTGATGAACTACGCATCTTACCTAAAGGGGGCTGAATGTCTTTGAAATATTAGATAATGTTTACCTACTGGATCTAAACATTCATGATAGCTTTAATAGATTTATTTTTAGGAAAAAAGGCTCAAGTCCCATGCTTCATCTCTTGCTGGAAGTGAGTAACAGAAGATCCACGTTTAAGCTCAAAAGCAATGAAGGACTTATGAAAGGTAATGATTTACCCAATTCATTCATTCATTCAACAATATGTATTGAGTGTCCAATTTTTCAAATTACTTTGTTGAAACTGGGAATACAGAGGTGAAAAAGTATAGGCCTTGCAATTTCTTCCAGGAATTATTAAAAAGTTATAACAAGCGATAAATGCTATCAAGGAAACTTTTTTTAAATTAGGGAGTACATGGCATAGCCTGATTGCTGGGAGAGCCTCTTTGTGAAAGTGACACATAAGCTGAACTTCAGGGATAAGTAAGGGGGAAGAGGGACTGTGGGGAAAGGGAACAAAGTGCCTCGTGGTAGGGGAACAATTTTCAAAGATTTCCCTCAGTGGTACAAGGATAAAGAAGACCAATAACTTTCCTTGTCAATTAAAATTTGAGATACCTTGAGGATGTTCTAAAATCTTCCTTTTCTTTTACATTTTTTTGAAATAGACCATTAAGGCAATGCTTCCCATGCAGGGGCTACTCTAAATAATTAACATCTGATATTAGCACTTGCCAGACAGAAATCTTTAATCTTTATCGATATCTCTACAATGCATTGAGCACTCACTATGGACCAAGCACTACACTACATGGTTTTCACAAATAACCTCACACACCATCTACAACCACCCAGGAAATAGTATTAATATTCTCATTTTTCCAATGAGGACACTGAAGCCTAAGAAAGTTGGGTACTTCTCCTAAGGTCAGACAGTTAAAATGGGTTCGAGTCATGATTTGCATCCCAAACTAACAATTTTAGCCACTCAGGAAGCTCCTTACGACAGCAAATATGTTAATTTGCTATGCTAAAAAGCTACACTAATGGGATTCAAAGAAAGCAAAAAAGAATTTACCTGAAAAATGTCCACACAACCCAAACCAGATTAAGTGACATTTATGAACAGCTTGGTTTTTCAGATTTGGATTTTAGTTACATTTATTTAGTTTCTATTATAAGGTAAATACTGTACTACTGTTTGATCCATGTTATCCCATGAAAAATCTTCCTCTGATTAATCCTTCCTTTCCAGTATCTGTAAAAATTGTAGAGTTTTTATGAACTGTTCTTGCGCCTGTTTTTCTTGATATTCGTTCAATTTCTTTGGTGCTTAGTTATCATAATGTGCTTATGGATATAACTTTGTATCCCATATAACTTCTACATTCAGGCCTAAATAAATATTTATAAATAGGTCCACATTTAGATGATTTATTTTACAGAAAATTTTATCTTAACCACAAATGCAATCTAGCTGTGCAAAGTTTCTTTTTTAATTGGAGAAAACTTCTCTTCAGGTTGTTTGAAAAATGAACCAGCATCACCACTCAAAATATGCATCTTGGGCTTCCCTGGCGCATTGGTTGAGAGTCCGCCTGCCGATGCAGGGGACACGGGTTCGTGCCCCGAGTCCGGGAAGATCCCACATGCCGCAGAGCGGCTGGGCCCGTGAGCCATGGCCACTGAGCCCGCGCGTCCGGAGCCTGTGCTCCGCAACGGGAGAGGCCACAACAGTGAGAGGCCCGCGTACCGCAAAAAAAAAAAAAAAAAAAAAAAAAAAAAAAAATTCATCTTCTATACGATAAACACATTTTTATGAAGTTTTTCTACAAGAGGGAAGCTGTGCCCCAACTTCCTTCCGCAGACTTCCCCTTAATTTTGAATATAGAATTTTCAAAAGATGTTTACAAAATTACTACTCAAATATATGGAAAAACTAAAACACTCCCCCACCATGCATAGGAAACTGCAATTTCAACTTTAATTGTAACCCAGGGAAGATGTCAACATAAGCACTAGCTCTAGTTTCTGACTTGAAAATGATTCTTCAAACATGTAAGTATCTACAAATAATTGAAGTTAATGAAGTTCAGCAATGCATGCGCCCAATTATGTATAAAGTTAATGTGTGTACACGTGTATGTAGCAGAAAAGTACTCATTAAGCACCTTTTGTGCATGCTCTTATATTTTAAAAATCAATCCCGTTCCCTAGTCTTTACAAGTGGAAGCACAGTCAATTGGTCATAAAGCCTATGTTGAATTATCCTGTTAACACAATTCATTACAAATCTCCATCCGTAGTAAAACAACATATTAAGTCAGCAGAAGAAATTGATATTCTACCACACCAGTTGTCAAACAGACAACCCCCTAAACAGCTGAAGCCATTTTGATTTTCTCCAGGAAATCATTTGACTTGTCCTGAGGAGTAAGTGTCATGCTGTCAGCTGTAGTTTCCAACGAGGCATTAGCAAAACCATTCGACATTTAATAAGGCTCTCATGCTGAAACAGCTGTTCCTCCAAAGTGAAAATTTTAAAACTCTCTCTGAGCCTAGATAATTTTACTTGAGCTAGAAAATAAGGTATTAGACTCTTTTGCATGTTCTACCACTTTATAACAAGAAAGGAAATTTTGCACTTCAGTAAAGGCAGATTGCAAATTTAGCAGGAATTAAACCAGTAGCTGAGTTGCAATTTATGGCGAATGGCTCATCAGCACATTAATGTATATCACCAATGTAACCACTTCAGCCAAGCAGGCCAGAAACTAAGACACAAGTATCTGGTAGGCAGGAAGAGAAATGTGCCCTCTGTAGACACCAATAAAATGAATCCTAAAACCAAAAGCTACCAAATATCTGTCTCCATTTTCATCCTTATTGGCAGTATACTGATAGTTAAAAACCAATGTCAGAACCATAGGTTCTAAAATCAGGTAGATTCAAGCCTTGGCCTCTGCTAAATCCTAGCTGTGTGGTCTTGGGGAAGTTATTTAGCCTCTCTGTGCTACGTATTTCTCCTGGGTAAAATGAGGATAATAATGATAACTACTGAGTTATTGATGAATTAGTATTCATAAAGTGCTTAACACCCTACCTGAAGCACAGTAAGTGATCGATACTTGTTCAATATTATTTTGATATTGTTATCCATAGTCTAAGACAAAAATGTAGATAGTCCCTGTGAAATAAAATATTAGAATAGAAGTTTCCATTATTTCTATACTCAGCTATTCATTGTATTTTTTCAACAGAACTAAGTGTTAAATTAATACTGTAACTATCCACCTCAGAAAATGCTGGGAATGTGTGGGAACCTTACATTTTGTGCTCTCTTCAAAATTCATCTTACTTTCTATTCCTAGGTGAAAATAATTAGCTCCACTCCTTGCAGCAATGCTAAGAACTAGCTAAAACCCAACTTGCCCAAATCTGCCAACTGTAGGAAGAGATAATTGAGGATTCCCATTTAAGAGGTTTCCTTCTAGGCTGGTAGATATTTGAAGAGAGCATAAAATCAATAATCCTGTGGATATTGTTCTACTTAATCATATTAGCAATTTAAAAAATATTTGCACTTTCTCAACATATAACATACCAAAACTTTTCTCATATTACAAAGAAGGAAATGAAAATATCAAGTCCCACAACTCCTTAACCTTTGACCCCTTCCAGCTACCACTCTTTCTATCACTGCCAGTTTAGGGAAAAATTGTCTACACTTAATGTTTCCACTTCTTCACCTGTCGTTTACTTTTCAACCCATTGTTATTTTATTTCCCTTCCCATCTTTCCCTTGGAACTCTTTGTGGATTAATCCAGTAGACGCTTTTTAAAATCTGCGTCTTATATACTGTCCTGGCAGCATCTAACACTGCTTATCACTTCTTCCTTCTTTAAATTAGTCCTATAAATTCCATAATCTAGGTATGTTCCCCTTACCCTTCTCAGTCTCCAGTATGGAATGCTCTTCCTCTACCCAATCCTAAATTGTCACCTTTCCACAGGGTTCAACTCTCAGACATCTCAGTTTTTTCAGTCTTCAGGTAAATAAATAAACCTGTCCAGTGGCTTAGATTACCATCTTTATATCAATATCATAAAATCAATGTCTGCTTCCCAAATTTTTCTCCAACCTGAAGACCCATCTCTCCAGCAGGACATGTACTAGGGACATAACAAACTTTTAATTCATTCATTCATTCATTCATTCGATTAGTCAACAAATATTTATTGAGTGCCTATTTGTATGTCAGGCACTGTTCTTGGCTCTGGTGATACAAAAGTAGGGGAAGGTTTCCCTGGTGGCGCAGTGCTTAAGAATCCACCTGCCATTGGAGGGGACACGGGTTTGATCCCTGGTCCGGGACGATCCCACATGCTGCAGAGCAACTAAGCCCGTGAGCCACCACCACTTAACCCCATGCGCCTAGAGCCCATGCTCCGCAACAAGAGAAGCCACCGCAATGAGAAGCCTGCACACCGCAAGGCAGAGTAGCCCCTGCTCGCCACAGCTAGAGAAAGCCCGCGTGCAGCAACAAAGACCCAACGCAGCCAAAAATAAATAAATAAATAGATTAATTTTAAAAAAAGGTGGAGGGAAAGCCCCAAATTCTTAACCTTAAGGAACCCTTTTGACCAAAGTCAAATCTACGTACAAATTTATTCATATCCAATGAACCCAGTACATTTATCCAAACAAACATGCTAGATCTTAGAGGCTAGCACATGCTCCAGTTAGCTTTGCAAGCCACAAAACTTCAATGATTCTTGCCTCCTTCTGCCTTATTCTTTTCCATCCAGGTTCCTCAGTATTTTTCCAATCTTCCTATTTTTCTTCAAAGCCACGGAAAGGCATTCAACATAATCTCACTTAGCTACTCAGAGGCTATTAAAGTTCTCAGACCTCATATCCTTATGAACATTCCCTCTCTCTACTCTCTCTTCTATTATGTGTAAAATAATATTTATACAATGTAACATCAATAATGCCACTTCCTTGTTTAAAGTCTTTCAGCTGGCATGCTATTGTTTTTCTAAACATACACACACCTACATGAAGTAACATTCTACATGACTTGGATCCTGCCTTCCAGTCCAGCTACATCTCCCCTTTACTCCCAAACCCTCCTCTTAACCACTCTGGGTACCCTAGTGTAGCATATGCTATGAGTGCCTGGTCTGTATTCATTTGGTTTACCCAGACAGACATCACTCCAGACAGGCTGTGTCTTACCAGCTTTTTCTCCCCTAAGGGGAGCTCTGTCTACAGGAGCTTGACTGGAATGGGAGAGAGGGTTTGACCAGAAGTAGAAGAAAGTTAACATCTCCTGAATAAACATAATCAACAAGAGATAAGAGTTGATAAATAAGTACCTCAACTTCTCTGCCACCCAACGGGACGATTCTGAGGTGGGTTCCACACGTATTCCGAGAGAGCCTCTGGCGCGATGAGCACACAGTGGTAAATCTGCTCATTAGTAACACTTTATTGGATTGTCTTCCTTGCCATCTCACCTTCCTCACAGTGATCTTGGGATCAGTTCAAATATAAATTGCTTGCACACAAATCCTTGCAACAAAGTCTGCTTTGGGGGAAACTCAATTAAAATACCTGGGTTCTAGCCAGGATGTCTTCATTTAGCTCTACAAGGATGAGCTGTATTGTCTTGCTTCAGGGTCTTGTCACATCCTCTTCTCACTCACTCCCTTTCCTCTATCACCTTTGCCTCCCTTTTGCGTTTTCTGAGATAGTCCTTAGCCATCGCTTCCTCTGAGAAGTTTAACCTGACAGCCCCTCCACCCTCATCAGAATCTCCCACCACAGAGACGCTAATCTGGACTGTGACATCTTCACACAGTATCCTATGCTTCTTCCTAGCCTAGCATCCAGCACGCTGCGTGAGTGCCCCTCCCAACTGTGAGTTTCTTTAGGGCTGCAACACTGCCTTACCAGTTTCCTCTCCCCACTGACCAGCACAGTACCACAAACTAAGAAGCATACAATCAAAATAAGCCCAATGACTAAATAATATTTAAATAAGTGATGAGTAAACTGTATTGAAATAAATCAACAACAAAATCATTCACTCCTATACACTCAAAACAGCAAAAATGAGTCTCACACAATGTGTCCCTAGAGATAAGTAGTTGGCAAAGCTATATAGCTAAAAGCAGCCCATTTAAATCCACTTGAAAACCAGATGACAGTCATTTATTCTATCCAGATTATACTTCCTGGGCCACTACAGTAGTTAATGGACTGTTTAATGAGTCAATCCTGGAATATTAACTGATAACCAGAATTAAATGTCTTTCCTCTCCCATTTCATGCATTTGCCTGTTTAAAAGTATGGCTGAGTGATCGTTACGGAGCAAAAGAGAGTCACCTCCCGGATCTAGCCCCACCTTCTTCGTGCCCTCTGCTGCCACACAGGAAATGCATGAGGCCCATGGGCACCAACCTGCCTCTCTGGGAGCAAAGTGATGAGGTTGTAAGCCACTCTTCCTTCAAACTGCTTGAAACACGGAGCCAGTGGCTGAAATAGCTTGTTTAACAAGGACTGGATTTTTCCTCTCAATCACAGTTCTAAAGCTATCAGTTATTGAAAAGCTGATTTTCAAAGCACACACTAGAACAGCTTTTCTGTACAGCTGCAATGCTATTTAAATCTTCCATGAATATATCCACAAACCCAAGAAAATTCTAAGCTAAAATATTGCTCTTAGAGAGGACATAGTAAAATAAGACCCTAGGGAGGAAAAATCCAGGAAATGAAATCTGATCGTTAATTTTAATACTGAAATGATAAAATCAGCCATATGGCTTCGACTCCTCAGAGCTAGAACACCTGAAATCACTATTTAGAATAGTCAGTCTAGAAGGCTTTTTTGTGAGGCTCTTTGGTGGACATTAACTGTCTATTTCACAGTCATTCTTTTGCAGGTCTCAGAAACGTGGATAAATGCCTCAGCTTCTGCTGTGATGAGGTTGGGAGTGGATGTAGAATAAGCAAGAAAGGCCATGCACTGGAGACACTAAACAGATTAATGAAAGGCAAGATCATCCTTGGAAAGAACTGACTCTTGAATCCAGGCTTCTATTCCACAGTGAATCTCAAGTCCTTATCTCCAGCACTACTGTGGAAGAATTCCCAGGAGCCCATTGGTAACACTGGCAACACCGAGGTCATGCTTTAATCTCACCTCACCAGCTGTTTCATTCTCCTACTGTGATCAAGCGGTCCCACTGCAACCATGTGGGCTGCCTTTGTAGCATCCGATAATGTCGATACTTCTTTGAATTTCATCAAGGTGGAAACTTTTAGACTCTAGCCAGCTATATTGCAGTCTGAATTTCCTTCATTTAAGACATTCATTTTCATCAAATTACCTACCAAATGAAATTATATTGAGCATGAGTCGTTATCATAAATGTTTTGGAGCCATTCACTTGGAAGCTGGTGATGAAAACAAGCTGACTGTACCTAGGAAAATTCACCAAAATCACTGACCAAAGAAAAGCCATGATGAGAACTCTTCTGTGCCCCATCAAATATCACGCAGCCATGTGGTTCATTTCTGCTATCCCTTGGCTCCAATATAATAGGCTCTCCAGGCCGGGGCTAAATGAATGTTTTCTAAATTATTGATTCACTTCAAATAAAGAACTACCACAATATCCCACGGATGTGACAAGATGATGATAAGACATAAGGCAAAGGGTCTATGTAGCCTCAATAACCCAGCACAATGCCTGGCACAAATTAGACAGACACTAGACAAATATTTGTTGAATGAGTAAACAAATGAACGTGCGTAAGCTGACGTCCTAATGTTTCTGAAAGACCTACTACACCCCAGGGCATTGAAAGTTCCACACAAAATGTCTGGAGTCATCATTTGACCACAAAGCATGAATAAAAAGCTCAGCAGGGCCAAAGCAAATCTGGATCTCATCCATATTCTAAAGCACTGTGGAATTAATAAATGAAAATTTAATGCCATTTTGAGTTCTGGTTCTGTTGTGAAAGGCTGCTGGCCCCTCGGTTTTAAAATACTTTCTCAGCATACTAAAATCAGAACTCTTTTTCTCATGTTGTTCTTTCCTTTGTTTCCATAGGAAACAGTGACTTCCAGGCATCCAAGATGACACAACATAGATTGCCAAATTGCATGCCACCCTGCAGTTGCCAAGGAGATAATGTATGTCATTCCTACAAATAACATGTTGCTCATGCCTTCATTCCCTTTATCTAGCTCTTTAAGATATTCTTCGCCTGAACTGAATTCAGATAATGTTCACTGTGAACTGATGGAAACATTTCCTTTTTTAAAAATGTATTTACCCCACTCCCCCAAGGCACTTGATCACACCACACACACTGTCTGTGGAAGGTCTGAGCATATTTTATGGCGATTTTGGAACAAGTGATTCAGCAGTTTTCACCAAAAAAAAAAAAAAAAAAAATGCCTCCTGAATTCTGTCTGCTTGCATTCTAAGTAAAGGTCCAATTAAATCCACACCTGGTACTAACATATTCCGGTTTAAAATGGCCTACCACAAAAGCAGCTGCACTCCATTGAATTTACATGGGAAGGAAGGGGAGGAAAGGAGTAAGCAAGCAAAAAAGGAAAAGATGGAAGGAAGGAAGGAAGGAAGCAGGGAGGGAGGGAGGGAGGAGATTGGGGAAACTCATGTTGATTGAGCACCTGCAGTATACCAGATTAAACATCTGTAAGATGAACAAAGAGAATTAGAGAAATTTGAGATCTTGGCTGACATCATCTCATTAGCAGCAGGAAGAGTCAGTATTTGACTTGAGTATGTCTGACTTAAAAGATGTGTTTTCCAGCCATCTAGTGATGCATAACAAATCACCCCAAGTGATCATGGCCTTAAACAACGGCAATCATTTTAACACCATCTTTCGTGGGTTTGGAGGTTGGCTGGACTCAGCTAGGCAGTTCTCATTCATTCCGTGTCTCTCATGTGGTTTCAGTCAAAGCAGCTGGTACTGGAGTCACCTCCCTCATATGCCTGGCCATTGATGCTGGGACTGTCAGCCGGAATATCCTACCTGTGGTCTCTGTATGTGGCCTGGGCTTCCTTATAGCATGGTGACTGGATCCAAGACAGCAGTCCTGAGTCGCCAGCCTCACAGTCATAAAGCACTACTTCTACTGTGGTCATAGGTCCACCCAGGTTCTAGGGTGAGGGAACAAAGAGTCCGCCATACATTGTAAGAAATGCATGTGGGATGGATAGCCTGTGGCGGGGTGGGGTGGGGGTGGGGTTTCTCATTGCAGCCGTCTTGAAAAATGATTTCTGGCACAATACAATTTTTGCAATATTCATTAATTTCTTAAAAAGCCTGGGAGCCAGGCTTCACAGGCTCTTTCTCTCTGCTTGGTGGAGTAATTAGGGAGGGAACAGTTAAAATGATCAGTCTAAAAAGAGGACTGGAGCAACTTTTAATGTCAGCTTGCTGAATTACTGAAAAAAAACCCCAAAACTGAACACTGAAATTAAACTTTGGAATGAGTTTCTGATTAAATTTTTGTCCTTAACAGAGAGTCCCTTTTTACTCATGCATTGTCAGCTTTCGAAGCATTCGGGTATCATAAAAACTAGCTTTGCACTGAAACTAAATATATTGTGGCACATTCACATAGGTTGGCACAATACAGTATACCAAAAAGTGCTTTTACCTAATTTAGCTTTTTGGTTCTTTTTGGTACCTGGATAACTGGGATTTTCCGACCTGAATTACAGGTATATCTGCTCAGCACGGGGAGTGCATCTATGGAAATGGTAGCACCGAATGAATTGTTACAAGGGGTAACACAGTCCACTTAGACATATGTTCTTGTTATCTTAATCTATCATCTACCATCAGTATATCAGGAGGCTTCTGGCTAATGTCTTTATCATCTCAGCACCCTTTAAAATTGTTCGAGTAGTGAACCTAGCTGGGGCCTAGGCCATGAACACAGCTGGCTGATCTGAAACAGCCATAAGACTGCCACTCCACTTCCAAATTGTACTTGAACCATTAAAAGAATCACACTTGTTTATCCTTTGGAAACCTATCAAACTATTATCATAAATAAAGAGAACCTCAGCCAGAAAATAGGATATTAATGACATGAAGAAAGAACACCACGGAGTAAACACGATAATCAGACTGCAGAAAGCATTCAAACTGGGGAAGCACATTATGGCGAGCTAGTGAGAAAACAACAACAAATTCTGTCTCACTGCTTGCCTTGCTGAGAGTGTATGATTGTGCTAGCTCTACTGTGCTGGCAGATTGGCCTGGAATAAACATATACAATGTTCATATTTAATGTAGCTATTGCTGAGATGAACAGCTCTATAACGAGTCAGGTTCTACTACTCAGTGCAAAATCAGGTCGATCCAGCAGAATCCCAGAATCCCAAATAACAGCAGTGTTCTATCCAGAAGGT
Organism: Globicephala melas; assembly: GCF_963455315.2. Classification (NCBI taxonomy): domain Eukaryota; kingdom Metazoa; phylum Chordata; class Mammalia; order Artiodactyla; family Delphinidae; genus Globicephala; species Globicephala melas. Next base: position 69,701,174 of record NC_083318.1, read on the forward strand.
GACAATTGGATTTGTACCCTCTCTTCCCAGTACAAGTCCAGCATGTATTCTCATTCAGGCCAACATATATGCTGAAACTTTAGGATTTCCTCGATTAGTGCTTCACAGAAAAAAAACCCTAAAAATTGAAGTGCTTAGGTAATACACAAAACAGAGCCCAGCAAGTAACACAGAAGAGATATCTTATTCAGTATTTCTCTTCTAACTTTGATACTTCTGATTTCACCCTACATATTTCTGCCCCAAATTTTACATCTTTCTGTATCTTTTTTTTTCCAAAATGAGGAAGACACTCCAATAATAAAATCTCTGAGAATAAAACAACAATATCTAATTGTTTTACATTATAGAACAATGCGCCCCTACTTTGCACAAACAATGGAGATTTGAGATCCTTTTTACTTCTCTGTTTTCTTCAAGTCTATGAGTCTTGGAAGTTAGACACTAAGATTTTACATAACTTAGATGCTCTAATTTCTAATACTGTGAGTGGCTAGTTCCACTTAATGGCTACAGAATGACTAGATAGTAACAAGGAAGTTAATTGTAGCAAATAATTAGATTGCCTCAGGAGGTTCGGAAATTCCCTATGGATTGTAATTTTAACCTTTGACTCCATTTTAGCATGCATATTACAGTCATATACATTCAGATTGTTATCTGGAAAACATTTAACTGAAATACTTTAGCAAATTTTCAGTGCTAGAGGAAGACTTCTGCTCCATCATTAGGGTAACCATACACTCCATTGGTCAAGCCAGGATATTTTGTCCAGAACAAATGTTTACTGGTAGGTCAACAGGCAGAAACTTGTGTATTTACAGGCAAAGAGAGCGTCAACCTATCCATCATACATTAATTGAAAAAAATAACAAAAATTTCCAATTTGCTAGGAACTTGAAGATCACATAGAAAATAACTGCATGTTCCATTTAAAAAATTATTTTTAAATCATCCCAAATTCTACCTCATTTGATGCTTCCATACATGTCTTTAAAGTATATGCAGTAATGAGTTTGATAAAATAAATTTGGCTACGGCTACAAACCCGTTGCAAATGTGCAAAAATGAGTGATTTATGGAGTTTTGAAAGATGAATGCAATTCAACAAATAAACACTGGAAAAATAAGAGAAAAAGAGCTTAAATATTGAAAGCTACTAAAGGAGAGAGTTTTTTTTTAATAAAAAAAAAAAACAGGATTCACCACATAAAATCTCCTCTTTTTATGAATTGCTTAGGGATACTAATATAACTTTCTGTCAGCAGATCAAGCCTCCATTGACCATAATCTATTTCTGTCCTGAAATGTATTCTTGTTCTGTGGATAATAGGTAACCTCCTTGGTGCCATTTTTAGATCAGCCCGATGGCAAACATTAAGCAGAAAGCATGTTAACATTTTTCAGGATCAGCTAAGGCTTTAGCAAAGCGGGTTTCTTGCTTGCAGAAGCAGCAAGAATGAGCTCAGCACAGGAGAAAGTGCCTGTTGAAGCTCCTCTGGCTTCAAGTCAAAATTAAATAAACAAACCAACAAAACAATCCTACTGAGAGCATTAAGATGCCCACAGAGGACGTGCCCCCACCAGGCACCAGGAGTACAGCTCCAAAGTTTTGACATTCTCAGCTCCAAAATCAATCTTTGTCTTGAAAACAAATAAACTAACTAATAAATTTTAAAATGCTAATCACTATAATCACTAGCACAATTTCTTACTAATTACCTGTTTTGCTGTCAAAAAGAGGCAGCTGATAAAGGAAATTAAAAGTCAGATCTTGGCCTCATCTTCATTTCAAAAGACCAGTTTTGACTTTCTAAAAATTGTTTTTAACCAGCAAAAATGGTGTTTTTACATGGTTCAACCAAATAAAACCTGGCTTTTCTCAAAACAAATCACAGGCTCATTGCTTCATGGAAGAGGTAGCCAGGGAAGGTCAAGTGCCCAGCTGTCCACTCATGGCTGCTGTCAACATTTCTTCAGTTAAGGATCTGCTCTGAGAGTCTAACTAGCAAGTTACTAAATGGTTATCCAGCTCTCTCACTTTCCAGGGAAGCACCTTTCAAGCTCCACAGAGGCTTCTTTTTTTTCACCTTCCAAGCAGGATACCCTTCCCAGAGCTTCTCCATTCAAACCAGTTCTCAGAAGACTATCGATTAGATCCTTTTTCCACATGCAACCAGAGAACGTTTTCTTGTTTTCTAGATATAGCCTCAACAGCAGAGTTGAGCATGACTCTCATCTCCCATCTAGTAGCTCATCTATATTAAGACACAGAGATAACCCAAACAACAAAACTAAGAGTCAAATGCACAGACAATGAAAAGGCAGAGATAAGCAGTTCCTTCCTAGGGAAGAGTTCCAAAGAAATCACGTAGGTTCAGGGTAATAAAAGAGTTATCTAGATTTCCTTCAGTAATCCCAAAGCTCTGTGTGGGCCTCAAAAATAAAAACGCAGTGCTGGAATGGGTTTATGGGAGTTTTCTCTGTTACTGTTGTCATCTAGGACTTCTCCTTCCGGTCATTATTATTAGTAGTAACATTTCACAGAGACCACATTGCATTCATTCTTTTATTCATTGACTCAGTCAACAAATATTGGAAGGGCATTTATTGGGTGCCAGGCTCTGTGTTAAGCATTGGTCTTATAGTTTGTATTCTTCAAATTGCTTTCTTTTAAAATAAAAATCTGTTCAACAGACTAATAATCCCAGATATACACAAGTGTTCACAGTTGGATAAGCTGGAGACAATAATACACTCATTTTGTATATGAAGGGTTGACTTTCTGCTCTTTGGATACAGAGTTCTCACCACCTTTTGCCAAGAAATGTTGGAAATGTTAATCCTCAAATGCCGACAACCTGGCCAAAGAAAAAGTGCAGATGTGCTAAATGGCGGGCATCCTTCTTACCTACCTCCCTTTATCTAAAATTTTCATGGTACAATTTTTTACCTTCAAGTGACCCCTCGATATCTACATTAAACTGACTGGACTTAGTAAAAACTTTTTAGGGAAGCAAAAAATAGAAAGCATTCACAGGGAAACTAACCCCCAACCTCATCTTCACACCCCCATTGTCCTCTTTGAATTCCCTAAAGACAGACTTTTCTCTGACTATGGAACCTACAATTGTTTTCAATTAGCCAAACAAAAAGTAAGTAAAAAAGTCTGCTTTAGCCAAACTACTCCCAAAAGAGAGAGAGTTTGAGAGAGAAGCTAAATTCACTGGACTACATCATTAGGGAGTCATGACGCTGGAGAGACTAAAGAAATGCCCATGCTAGTTGTCTATATGAAGACAGTAGATTTTAAAAATTAAAGTCAAAGTTCAAGAAAGAGCTAATGAAGGAGAAAGAATAGAATCCTACAGTATAGCTAAGCAAGAGGAATGTGAAAATTCAGGCTCACAAATAAAAGCCGCAAGAGACGTTGTGAAAGAATATGATGTATTATTCAAAGTTAAGCAGGGTAAGAAACTCCTGGAAGGTGAGATACTAGAAAATATTAAGAAAAACACACCATGCCATACAATCTGAGTAGAAAATGCCCTCTCCTTAAATTGACCAAAATACATAATAATCTCCTTCTGCCAAAGACATTTTTATGCATAATATCCTCTGATTTTATTTAAATGAAATGAAATAAGTAATACCCGAACTGATGCATCTTGAAACTTCTAAATTATCTGAGGCTGAGAGAAAAGCTGGAGATTTAGCGATGTATATTATGTTGTGGGAAAATTAGCCCCTCAAAATAGCAAAAGGGAAATTGGCAGCTTAGCCAAATAAACCAGAAGGAATGAATAATCTTACTCAGTAGCTTAGGGAAGAGAACTTGCTGGAAAATATAGCTAAACATTGAGGGAATTTGTTTCAAGTGTCTGTATATTTTTGAAGCTGACTGAATTTTTTTCCCCTCTAAAAAGAAGTGCTGGCCCACTCACATTGCTAACACAGAAAAAGATCACCAAATTAATAATAATTCGAAACACCATTAAGAAAAAATTTTCATAACAAAAATTTCACCTGGGGAAACGTACAGTTCCTTCATATACTGCTATCCCTGACAATTGAGCATCTATCTCAGTTATAGGAAGAATGAAACCAATCAGCAGGTGTTTCTTGAGCAACTACTAGATTCTTAGCAAATTTGTGCCAGGTGTGCTGGAGAAGGAACAGAGTAAATGGAGAAGTAATAAAAATTCCAACAATGCGGTAAGAGTTTATTAATTGTATAGCAATTCTAGAGTGATCCTCAAGCTAGCCCATAAAAATCACAAACCAAACTAATGATATTTATAGTAATGAGTTGGCTTATTTCCTTGCTACTCTCCTTTGTCTGCTGACCATCAGTAAAATACACCTCACTGCCAGACTGAGTTCTCCTACCAGCTCCTCCCAAAGTTCAGCACATTTTTTACATCTCTTGGTCCCTACAGAATACCTATTCCTCTGATTATTTACATCAATATACTGTCACCTGACACAGTATAAATTCATTTAGGGCAAAAACTATCTTTTGAAATTCTTTAAAATTTTTCTCACCACCTTGACAACAGAATTCTTTTGAACATATGTTGTAAATAAATATTGTTGATTGAATATATTAATGCATGTCAGATCGGTTATTTCAAGACAAAACTAAGAAATTCTTTTTAACATTTTTAGATGTTTAAAATGTCAAAAAATTGGGAAAACTATGGATTGGTCTATACTCAAAATGACCTCAATCAATTGGTGATTTCTAGCCTTGAGAAAATCCACATATATTTTATGCAAAACTAGAAATTTGGAGAGTGTGGCTAATTTTTTGAGATTTTGGCTTCTATGTAAGCTGAACCACCAGCTAAGGGATAGGGCTTGTTTATGAATGGGGTAGAGTTTTATAGTATGGCTTACACTTTCAACAATGTGAACATTAAGACAACCTTCAGAAAAATGATGAATGGGCTGGGGAGTGAGTGTGTGAGGGTAGGCACAGCAGAGGCTCAGCAGTGTGGGATGAGGTTACAATGGAGGGGTGGCAATTTCTAGGGGCTGTAAACCTAGACTTTGGAGCCAGACCATCTGGGTTTAAATCTTGGTTCAGTTACTTAGGAGGTGTGTGATTGGACAAATCACTTAGGCCACTCTGTGCCTCAATTAGTCATCTATAAAACAGGATGAAAATGGGACAGGATTGCTATGCCAATTATATAAGTGAATATATGTAAAATATTTAAAATACTCTCTGGTGCATACTAAACACAGGATGAGTTGATGCTCTTATTGGTGTTGGAACAGTATGGATTTTTGCTGTGTAAGTGAGCATAAAATAATCTGAATATTTAATTTGACCTGTCTCAGTGAACCCCAAAAGAACCATCCTCACTAGAATCCATTCTTATGAAAGTAAGCATATGTTAAAGAGTATAAAGCAAGATGGCATTAGTTATAGATAGTGGATGAGCTTGTAGTAACAGGTTTTTAAATTAGAAGGGAATTTGGATATAATCTTGCTTAACTTTGTCATCTAACAGAGAAATCCAAACTCAAATATTGGGTTGTGTGATCAAAGCTACACTGGAAAACTGAGAGTAGAGACAAAATCCCTCGATGCCTGCCTGTTTTCTCTAGGTGAGAGACAGCACAGTGCATCTGAAAGTGTCCAAAACACTTCACTAAGGCTCAGTGTTCTCAACCATAAAACTATGTGTATAACAACACAACAACTCATCTCAGGGTGTATTGTGGAGATTAGAGATAACACGTGTAAAGCAACTAGCACTATATATATATATATATATATATATATAGCACGTAGAAGACAATAAATAAATAACAATGATGGTGATGACAATGATGGTGACAAGCTACCTCCCCCAATCTATGTACTATGTAAATACACTTCACAGCTTCTTCCTTTGTCATATTTGTAAACACAGAATACATGAAAATAAATGGACACGTTTACTATTAATCTATATCTATATCACACACCCACACACCCACACACTCTTAAACTGTGTTATACTAGGTTTACAAGATGCCTTACTACTTCCTTGAACACTAGCAATGTATCAAGCCTTCCTGATGCAGCACTGAAATTATGGCATTCCCCCTTCTGGAGGAGAAAATAGCCATTCAATTATGATACTAATGTTGGCATTTTTCTTCCCGTGTGATGTTATTACCAACAATTACCAAGATATGCACAATATTGCTTCAATAAGCTACTAAAATTGATCGTTTCTCCTCCCTTTGTCATTTTGAATGACATCCCTTACCTTGTCACTTTTTGCATTTCAAAGGCTAATTTGAAGTCTCAAATTAACTCTCTGACATAATTTATCATGACCCTCTCTACCTCTCCTTCATAGCATTTTTCACATTTATCATTATTTAACTATTTGAAGTTAATTGTTGAATGTCAACTTCCCCACTACCCTCAGAGTATTCCCAGCCTACTGTCACTTGATAGGTATTCCATAAAAGTAGCCATAAATAAAATAGGTTCCCAGTATGTAATTGGATATATAGATCTGTATTTCAGCTCATAGGTCTAAGGTAGCAGTGAATATTTGAGAGTAAGATTATACTGCTATAAGCATGCCTGAAGTATTCTAAAACCAAGATTCAGACCATACTTCTATATACTACATATAGTCACTTGCAAGATTAATAACCTGTCTCCTTCACTAGACTAAGTGCCCAGGTTTTGTCTTCTTTGAATCCTCAGTGCCTTGCGTGGTGACTAGTACATAGTAGTTGCTCAGTAAACACTTGTTAAATTAACTACCTGAGATTTGCTCTCTTGCCTTAGCAAAATGACGATTTCTGATGAATCAGCATGTGACACATAACAAGACTACCATATGAAAAATATGGTTGGAAATGAAACATAATTCTGATATTCTTGACACTTAAATCACCCAGTTAAATAATTGTGCAATTAAACAATTACTCATTGCCTAAAGAGCATTACTAACTACAGAACATTCTGTACTGAAAAAGGTATGGCTTCCGGGAGGTACAATTTATATGGTTCAAAGAACGTCATTAAACTTCTGTCACCAGCACACCGAAATGTCAAGTGAACTGACAATACTTCATCATGTCCTTATTCAAACTGCCAAGGAAAGAGATTTTAAACTAAGTTAAGAAATGAGAGAAATAAGGATAAATGGAAAAATGAAAGTTTTTTGCATGTTAGCTTAAACTATTTAAAGCACAGCATTTCTAAGAGGAGTTTTGAGAATGATTGAAATGAAAATCTGAAACTGACCTAGTTTGTAGAGCCTGTTAGAATGGAATGAAGCTTGTGTATTACCATTTACTGGGATATCACTGTATTTAACACTGGTGTCAAAGGCACTGATACCTGTGTAAGTGAGGTGACTAAAATGACCCAAGGACAACAAACTATGCTTTTCTCATAATGCATAGCTGCACTTGTAGATTTACAGAGGCTTTTTGTTTTGCTTTCTTTTGTTTTTCAAAGTGTCGTCCTCAGTTCCCTGTTGTTGTCCACTAGCAAAGTCCAACCGCTGACAAGTGTGCCTCAGAATGAGTAGCTGCTGTTCACAATCCTCACAGTGACCCAGCTCTAGCTCACTACTTAACATCCACCTAATGTTCACATTTACAGAAGAATTTTATATAAAATACAAATGTTTTTGGAAATTGTTGATAAATATACTGGTTTTTAGAGGCCCCACATTTCCTATTGTTCGATTCCTATAGTCGGCTCATTATAATAAACAACTGTGACTATTAAACACTGTGCTATGGGCTGTATGGGAAGACAGAATGAAGCCATAACCAGTTTTATTAAGAAGCTCACCATCTAGGTAGGTAAATAGAGCAATCACATATGAAACAATTTATGCAAAATACTTCAGGATATTATAAGTGGTAAATTATGTGATACAGACTTTAAATGTTGAAGATGCTTAAGGAAACAAAGGATAATAATAATCACAGCTACAGTAATCATCAGGGAAATGCAAATCAAAACCACAATGAGATATCACCTCACACTTGTCAGATGGCTATCATCAAAAAGACCACAAAGGGCTTCCCTGGTGGCGCAGTGGTTGAGAGTCCGCCTGCCAATGCGGGGGACACGGGTTCGTGCCCCAGTCCGGGAGGATCCCACATGCAGCAGAGCGGCTGTGCCCGTGAGCCATGGCCACTGGGCCTGCACATCTGGAGACTGTGCTCCGCAACGGGAGAGGCCACAACAGTGAGAGGCCTGCATACCGCAAAAAAAAAAAAAAAAAAAGACCACAAATAACAAATGCTGAAGAGGGTGTGGAGAAAAGGGAACCCTGTACACTGTTGGTGGGAATATAAATTGGTGCAGCCAGTATGGAGGTTCCTCAAAAAACTAAAAATAGAATTACCATATGATCCAGCAATTCCGCTCCTGAGTATACTTCCAAAGAAAACAAAAACACTAATTTGAAAAGATACACGCACCCCAACGTTCATAGCAGTTCTATTTACAGTTGCCACAATAGGGAAGCAACCTATGTGTCCATCAATAGATGAATGGATTAAAAAGATGTGGCATACATATACAATGAAATACTACTTACCCATAGAAAGAATGTTGCCATTTGCATCAACACGGATGGATCTGGAGGGTATTATGCTTAGTGAAGTAAGTCATACAGAGAAAGACAAAACTTTGTTATCACTTATATGTGGAATCTAAAATATAAAAAAAATGAATGAGGGACTTCCCTGGTGGTCCAGTGGTAAAGAATCCACCTTCCAATGCAGGGGACGCAGATTTGATCACTGGTCAGGGAACTAAGATCCCACATGCTACGGGGCAACTAAGCCCGTGTGCGCCAAAACTATTGAGCTCACACGCCTCAATAAGAGAGCCGGCATGCCGCAAACTACAGAACCCACGCGCCCTGGAGCGTGTGCGCCACAGCTAGAGAGAAACCCGAGCAGACCGTGCGCCTTAATGAAAAGATCCTGCATGCCTCAACAAAGATCCCATATGCCACAACTAAGACCCAATGCAGCCAAAAAAAATAAGGAAAATAAATATTAAAAGCAAAAACAAATGAATGAATAGAACAAAATAGAAACAGACTCACAGGTATAGAGAACAAACTAGTGGCTACCAGTAGGGAGAGGGAAGCAGGGAGGGGCAAGATGAGGGTAGGGGATTAAGAGATACAAACTACTATGTATAAAGTAAGTAAGCTACAAGGATATATTGTACAAAACAGGGAATATAGCCATTATATTATAATAACTTTAAATGGAGTATAATCTATAAAAATATTCAATCACTATGTTTGTACAAATGAAACTAATATAATATAGTAAATCAACTGTACTTTGATAAAATAATAATCACAGCTATTATTTACTGCGTACTAAGCACTGTACCATGTACTTTACATGCAGGATGTAATTAAATCTTCATTATCAGTCTTTCTGGCAGATTCTATTATTATTTTGTAGATGTGGATACTTAACACCATATCCTTGGCATCCTTAAGTTCTATCAAAATGATCCTCATCTGGGAAATAGGGCTAGAGTTTGACTTTGAAGAATGGATAGTAAAGAAGGATATTCTCATGAGTACAGTTGAATTATTGAATCCAAGGTGTATCTTGAATTATTTATATATTCTTTTTTGTATCATCTTTTTCTTAAAGACTCTAAGCAGAGCAAACAGCTCTTTAATTTTACAAATACCCTTGTAAGAATCTATGGACGCTATAATATTGAGAAGTCTATGAAGAATAGTTCAGTAAAATGGAAATAGACAAAGAAATTAGGTAGATGGGAAAGGAAAGGTGCACAGTGGAGAAATACGCACTTGTAGTTCGGAAAAAGTAAGTCATCGTTATCATGGGATAGAAGAAAATGTCCCACTCTGGAAATGTCCACGTGTCTAAACGCGAACTAATTAGCTTCTTCATTAAACGTGCTTCACTGCTCTTCTCTATTCTATTTGGTCTACCATTTCTAGTTGTGTTACCTTGATTACATCACTCAACAACTTCAAGACTTAGAGGGGTGGGATAGGAAGGGTGGGAGGGAGACGCAAGAGGGAGGAGATATGGAGATATATGTATATGTATAGCTGATTCACTTTGTTATAAAGCAGAAACTAACACACCATTGTAAAGCAATTATACTCCAATAAAGATATTAAAGAAAAGACTCAGTTTCTTCATCTATAAAATAGTTATTGTGAGTTTGAAATTAAGTAGCACATGTAAAGCATATCACATAGTACCTGACACAATTTAAAAGTCCAAGTAATTTTAGTCATTATATCATTGGATTTTTTCACAACGTACAACATACATACATTAATGTACACTTTCTGACTGAACAAGGGCTACAGAATATATTTTCAAGTAAGTTTTAAGTATGATTTTATTAAGAAATCTCCACGTTTTATTTTATAGTTATTTATTTTCCAAATCATCCTATTAATCCAAATCACCTGAGTCAGTGAGCGAGTAGGTACTCTAAGAAGTAGTAAGGGTTTGGAAGGATAGAACCACGGGAATAGAGCTCAACTTCAATATTGGAAGGACAGAGTCAAAGGCAGAATTATGGTGATGTTGAGCAGAAGCAAAACAGCTGCTTTGCCTCCTGAGATGCCTAAAGACATACCCAAGCTGCCCATAGCTGCTCTTAGAGTCTTCCAGTTGGCCTATTTCTCCTTGCTTCATGAATATTCCATAAACCATAAGCTTTCCAATTCCCAAGAAATAAAAATGGTCACCATGAACCTCTGCCAGGCCATTAACAGTCCATAGGTCACATATGGTGACAATGAATCAAACCACTAGCGAGCTAACCCAAAGGACTATTGAATTATCAAGTATTGTGCAGACTGAAGGCAATTTCAAATGAGGAGTTTAAACACAGTTTAAACAAAGCAGCATCATTCAAATCAGCAAATAGCCATACAAGTTGGAACACATTAGAATAAGCACATTTCAGCTGTTTGATCAGAATCTCTACTGAAACTCCAAACTTCATAAGATTACTAGAATATTTCCTTCCAGTAACGTGTTTTAAAATTTTGCTCTTAACACACTTTTTCCCCATCTTGATTTCCTTCTCCCTATTTATCTATATATATATTTTTTTCCTCTCTTTCTCTCTCCCTTCCTCAATTTTAATGTGTTCTCAACCTTCAAAGTTGAACTATTCAATGACAACTGACGCTCCAAAGCCAGCTGTGCTCTGGCAGCAATATGGACTCTGGAGGATGTGTGGGCCAACCCATTAATCACTGTCCTTAGAACATAGATATTCTTCAGGAAGCTGCTGTGGCAATCTAAGTTATGATACATATATGGTTACATACCATATAGGACATGAAACATATGATGAATATTTTGATGAGATTTATTATAAACTTCTCAACCCTTAAATACTATGACTCTATGCCCTTCACAAACAAATTTCATCTTCTTAATCTTGATTATGCCATTTGCACCCAGCATGTGGCCCATGCTGCCAAGAGTGGACTTAGCCAACTGGATGTACTCAACCTACCACTCACCAGTGATGCTGTAATAGTCAAGAGATATGTTTCAAGGAACTATTAGTTCTCGTCCCACCTTTGGAAATTCTGCAGAATGGTCTTTCGCTGATTAAGGGGTACTTTCAAGTATTTATACTATTATAACACTAGTGCAAGGAGCCTCATCACCTTGCAAAAATGAAAAGGGAACTACGTCAACTCATTATAAACAGAAAAAAAATTTATATATAAAGTATTTCCAAATGCAGACTCTTTAGACTTGAGCAATCCTGGGGTTGGGGGGAGTTAACAGCTACATGGAAGAGTCAGTATATGTTATAATTTCAACACTATTAGAAAATCATAAGTTACAATATGTCATTTTAAAGCTTAAAGATAACCACTGGTTATATAATAATATGATATATAGCTTCCAAAGTACATGAGAAAAAAAATAGGAAAATTTAGCAATAAAAATATACTACAAAAGTTAATATTAAGAAAGAATAAAAAAATAATAATAAAATCAGATCAAATAGAATTCAAGGGGCATTATATGGAACCTCCCCAAAAAGGTTATTTTATGATTAAATTAATAGAGTGATATCAAAATAGAGCTGTTATAAATCTTTACATGTTGAATATCGAAGCATCAAAACACATAAACCAAAAATAGTTAAAATGCAAAACGCACTAACACAATCTCATAATATTTGTGGGAGAATTTTTCATAACTTTCTTGGTATTTGAAAGATCAAGAAGTGACTTATTAAGAGGGTGAAATAAAAATGTTTTAGGTAAAATTAATTTAATAACTAACAGTCAACTCCTTTAAATTTCCATCAAACATTTATAAGCTTTTAGCATAACTCAGGGCACAATGAAAATATCAACAACATTCAAATCTGTACAAGTAACGTTTCTGAACATAAAGTGATACAACGAAAAATACAATGGAGACAAATAAACAAAATCCCATTTGGAAACTTTAACATTATCTTCCAAATAATTCTGAGCTTGTAGAGAAAAATAGCAGCATAACTGCAGAATACTTAGCAAATAATTACAATAATATAACGTATCAAAAGTTATGAATTGGCTAAATCTATATGCAAAGCAAATCTCATTGCAATAAAGGAAATTTTATTATTAAATAAGAAACAGTGAAAATAAATGAATAAGAACTGAACTCAAGAAGCTAAAAACGAGTAACAACATTAACTTGCAGAAAGACGAAATTAAAATAAATCTTGTCAGTAATTAGAAAAAAAAGTAAAGTAAACAAGTAAATACAAGATAATTTTTTTAAAGGGAGAGTAAATAGAATTATTCTACCAAGCCCTCAACACAACAAAGCAAAGCAAATGAAACAACAGTAAAAGGCAGAAAGGGCATAAAATTACCGATGGGGAATTGGAAAGGGAATAAAACTGTAGATAATCAGGGGGTTTTTTTTGACTGAAAATACCATACAAAATTCATTGTAATAATTTTGAAAATCTTGTTGAAACTGATTCCTTTAGAGGAAAATGTAAGCTATCCAAACTTACTTAATGGAAGGACAATAATCTTCCCATCTGCTCACATGCCATTCTTAGAGAACCAGTGTCCAGAGCCCTGTGGGAGGAGAGCTATAAACTGTAGGAGCCTTAACAGTTAATCCTTGCCAGGTTAAATCCCTAACCTAATTGTTCTACTGTCATCTTCTATGGCAGGATTTCCCTGCCTGCCTGGTCTCTGAACTGAATCCCACCCCTGTCACAAGGCTCCAGCACTTCCTTCCCACTTTGGTGCTTCAGCACTGTCATAGCACTATCACCATCTAACACACCTAAGCGTTTTACTATATATGTTTTTAAATTGTCTGTCTCCCTACACACTGAAAGATAAGTTATACAGAGTAAGATATTTGTCAGGGGGCTTTGTATACCCTTGCTTTTCAGACCAGAAACAGTGTCTGGCTCATAGTTGGTACTAAATGTATGTTTGTTAAATGAGTGAAGAAAAAGAATGAATGCGTGTATGAATAATTAAGGGAATGAGTTATCACCTATAGAGAATAAAGTTGATGATTTATATATATTTTGATTTGGGCACATGTAGACAAAAGGAGTTTTAGACTACCATTTCTGGTAACCGCAATAAGGTTGTGCATGTGACCACTGACATTTTGTTGATTCAAGGAGGAAGCCAAGTAGAGTGAGAAAAAGAGAGAGAGAGAGAGCAGAGTATCAGAGGAAGAGGAGGAGAGGGAGGAGGGGATGGCTGTTAGCTTTCTCATTTTCATGAGGATCTTGCTAGTTTTGTGCAACTGGCCTCCATGAGGAAAAAGTCACTTTAGTTTTTTTAATCACAGAATCACTTATGTGTCCAATGTAAATTACAGTAGCTCTTATTAGGCTTTCATATCCTTTTAGATATGTCTCTTTAGGACAAGAATTCTCAGTCTTGGATGTGCATAACCTACAACTATGGGTCTTTTTTTTTGCGGTACGCATGCCTCTCACTGTTGCGGCCTCTCCCGTTGTAGAGCACAGGCTCCGGACGCGCAGGCTCAGCGGCCATGGCTCACAGGCCCAGCCGCTCCGCGGCATGTGGGATCTTCCCGGGCCGGGGCACGAACCCGTGTCCCCCGCCTCGGCAGGCGGACTCTCAACCACTGTGCCACCAGGGAAGCCCGGGTCTTTTTATTTATTGGTTTTGTTTTCTTCTTCCATACAAGGGCACAGCCCCATGGGAGCATTCTCATGTGGAGCTATGTTAAGAACTGCTGCTGTACTTTGTTCAATGAACTCTACCGAGATGCCTTTCCAACCCACTTGAGGGTATCCACAGGTTTCTTTTAAGCACATACATAAGATTTTACCCCTCTCTATAAAAACTTTTTAATCCTGAAAAGAACTTTCAAACAACTAGCTGTGTACCTCAAGCTCATCCAGAGCTGTTTAATTTTTTCGGTACGCGGGCCTCTCACTGTTGCGGCCCCTCCCGTTGCAGAGCACAGGCTCCGGACGCGCAGGCCCAGTGGCCATGGCTCACAGGCCCAGCCACTCCGCAGAGCTGTTTAACTTTTAAGCCACTAATCACAATTTTAAAGTATAAATGCATGATTATCCTTTAATATTTTTCTGGATTTTTAAATGACTTACAGATTGTCATTGGGATCCTCAACTTCTTAGCTTTTCCCCGGCAATGGAATTTGACCAAGATGCTGAAATCTTAAAGGATATTAAGTCAAATACCTGCAGAGGTGCTTCAGGATGCTTTTCTCTCAGCACTGGAGCGGCTGGAATTTCCTGGGGGGCTTTTGATGTCTTCCTTTTGGCTTTTGCCATTTGAACATTGGTAAAGTAGTTGACAGCAGCAAACTCAATAAGGGCCGAAAACACAAAAGCAAAGCAGACAGCTATGAACCAATCCATGGCAGTCGCATAGGACACTTTGGGCAAAGAATGCCGTGCACTGATGCTCAGTGTGGTCATGGTGAGCACTGTGGTTATTCCTTCAAAGCAAAAGAGCAAAGAGACAAAATACTTTATGGTTACTTCAATGCATAAAAACAAACAAAAAGACCTGGAAATCTGGTGGGGTGAAGGTAACAAAGTTTACAATAACTCAAACCAAACCATCTTTGATGTAAGATTCCAGTCATAGTGGTTCAGTGAAATTAGCACAGGCTTTGGAGTGAGAGACAGAGATGGTTCAAATCCTGGCTCTTCTAATCACTGGCTCAGTGTGAGTTGGATTAAGTTAGGAAAACTCACTGGTTTCATTTGATACCCACTTATTGGGTTTACAATGAAGATTAAAAGTATGTAAGGCACCTAACATATACTGGGTTCATGTTAGTACCTGGGCCAATGTACCTGAGAAACTCAACACACACCTAACGGAAAGTGTGACTCATTGAAGCACTGACTCTCAACCAGGAGTGGGAAGATGGTAGCAATGAAAATTGAAGCATCAGAATTCCTGGGGTAGGCATGGCCCACTGCTGTTGAGAATCTCTATCAGAAAAAGCACAAGTTATATGTATTTATAGTCTTTACCTGAATATTACTTATTGAATTAAAATAATAAATTTACTAGTTGTAAAATAGCTTAATTTATATAAAACAACATAGGTATACTCCTGAGAAATAGACTTCTAGAATAATTTGGCTTTAAAAATATTGGGCATCTACTGCCCATCAGTTTGTGGTTGGCAGGAAAATATTGGCAACAAGAATAGAGGTACTTCTCATGCATCAATAGGCTTCTGAAGCATATCATCTCCAGAAAAGGCTTCTCCTCAGCCTGGGAAAAAAGTCAGTCCCCATTCTCAATGGAAGAATTCCACTTGCCACTGAAACTGTAGAGAAATGCATTACATAGGGATGCTAATATGTGCACAATTGTCCCTTTCTGAATCTTTGCCTCTGTATCTAATCCATGTTACGTAGTTAAGCTTGGAAATGTACATGGAGATTTACCATATCCATTTAAACTCATTCTATGTAATGCCTAGGAAATCTCTTGAATTGACACACCCAGGTGTTTGGGGATGGTGAGGATGACAACAATAACAATGATGAAGGCATAAACTATATCCAGTCCATGCCAATCCACAGCTGAAAGCCAAATAACACATGTTAAACTGAAAAAATAGTGAGTCCCATGCAATAATAAAAGAATAATAATATTTTGATGTAGGGAGAAATAATACTGTCCTCTCAACTCAGCACTTAATTATGTTCTGCCTTGTATTGTTCCCTAATTGTTCCATCTGAGTGAGCTTTGTTTCCACTACTTGATTGAGCATAGACTTCTTAAGGGCAGAATGTCTAACACTGCTTCAGGATTTACCTTATTTCACGTAGTGCCGAGCACATGATAAATGCACTGTAAATAAAAATACATTTTTCAGCTCTTCATCAATCTATTTTCTTTCTAGTCCCTTCTGAATTGTCAATGTTTAGAACAGGAAAAACTAGAGCAACTGTGTAGCTTCTGAGCTATGGATCTTTCAAAAACATTCCATAAACTATACAGAGGAAGAAAGTTGAGAATTTGGTTGTATTCCTTTAAAAAAAAGTTTCATGCTATTTTTAGCATTTCATTAGTCAAAGACAGATTTTAAAATGTGGTTTTTCAGTCAAATATATAAATACCTAAATGCCTATGAAAATGCAATCTTGTGAATTTAGTAGACTTTGTTTCGAAAAGAGACCTCAGGACTTTTAGGGTCTCTACCTTAAATCTCAGGAAAATGGCACCATTCTCATGCTCATTGTGAGATATGTGAATAAACCCTAAATTAATTCTGAAAAATTTTAGCTACAAAACTTAAAGATATATCAAGGTTTTTCTTCTTATTCATAACAACTTAAGTTTAATGGCCTATTAAGAATTCAAAAATGTTCTACAACTTTATTAATAAGCATGTTTCCTCTAACAGCATAGAAATTGTGCTGAGAGCACTTGAAAATAAAAAATGAACAGTGCAGTGTAAATAAGAATACTGCTCAGAAATCAGAAAATTTCACAGTGACCATACTGTGGTAGTCCAAAAGGAAACTGAAACTCAAATATAAGCAACTTAAGAGTCTCCATGTTGCTGTGAACATTTTTTTGGTAATAGAACGATTTCTCCTGAGGACCAGAAGTAGTGGTCTTCGTCTTCTCCTGCAGTATGAGAAGAAATTCCATTATTAATGCCAAGTAAGCAGAGTATTAGTTCAATTATTGAGCCACGAATCCAAAAATTACTTTCTGAATGTTAAGGAGGGTGGATCACCAGGTTTAGGAATATGTTAAATAATGTATGGACATCTACGCAAAAACATTGGATATGTGGCCGCTTTCCATCTCTCTTTCATTGTCTAGGGTAAACTTGATTCTAAAGTTTGTAGAAAGACCCTTCAGATATTATGACTCCTATTCTATGACTGTTGGCAAAATTAGGAAAGTAACTGGCATAAACAATTGGCTGAGTGTTTGAAGTTGCCATCCCTTTAGACATTAAAAAGTTTCTCTGCCTGGAGTTCAAATTTAAGAAAGCATTAGCACAACAGGAATGGGCTTATTACACCTGTTTTTAGGTGGAACATTTGGTTAAATAAACACCAACACAATAGCAAACAGATGCCAACTTTTCAGATAAGAAGCCATGCTTCCTCTGCATCGAGGAAGATAGTACATCCGTTACCACATCTACCGTGAAAGCACCTTAATAACCATGGAATTTTTTTGACACGTTCAAGTATTGATGCCAGTTCCTGTTTTTAGAGTGCTGAACATGCACCATATTGGTTGGCCCAGAAGCTGGAAGAGGACATGTACGAGTAGGCTAAGACTGTACACAAGAGTGAATTTTTGGCTAGCCACTACTAGAAAATGAACTAGTAATGATGTACATATGCCAGCTGGCATTTACTCAGATTTCATGTTTTACTATACTGGAATAATTAGAAAACTTAGAGGCACACAACTTTAGAGATAGAAGCCCTTGCCAGAGAATTCAGCACACTCTACCTCTCATATTTACACTGATTTTTTTTGGTTTTGTTTTTGCATGATCTTGAAAGACACCCCTGATCCAGAAAATTCTCTCCTTGAGTGAAGAGGAAAATGAGAATTTGGAAAGATAAATACTAGACCAGAATTAATTTTTTTACCTGAATCTCAAATGAAAGAGTGCTTACGTGCCCGCAAATACTTAAAACTTAACTTCCTTAAAAAATACCATCGAAAGCATCAATAAACAATTTAATAATTACCATTCTGACACACCTTAGGTCTTAGAAGACTTAATTATTGGGCATAATTTCCCTGGTCAATCAAAACCAGTATCTTGGTACATGAGCACAATCAGAAAGAAACCAATGGAAAAAGCTACCCACAAAGTATCCTCAGCACACAGCCATACAATTTCACTCAGCTGTTCTGGAATTCTCCACAAGCCCCCATGTCCCCAGACCCCCTGTAAAGAAAGAAAGGCAGAGTAGAAATGGGAGAGTTCTCAAAGTTAGGCAGAAATTGTCTTGCGTCTATCGCTTAAATATATGACTTTATACAAGTTTCTTAATCTCTTTGAGTCTGTATCCTTAGCCATATGAAATTAATAATGCCTACCTTGCTGAGTTATCGTGAAGATTAAGTAAGATGACCCCTATCAGTACACGGCAAATCTTATCATCATTATTATTAGTGTTACCGGTATCCTTACCACATGCTACTTAATTTCCTTACAGTATCTTATCTGGATAGGAAATGCTGGGTGGGCAATATAATATATAATCAATGCTATCTCTCCCCATACCACTGGAAATTTCTATTATTTGCGGACAAATGGGACAAAACAATGGCTATGAGTTTATAATGAACCAAGAAAGCATTCAAAGCTTATCAACCAATCACAATAACTAGAAAATATGGAGAACATTCACATTATAGTATCAAGTAGTGATTCTCAAATGAGGGAGATGGCAGCGTGAGCTGTCATAGTAATCAATGACACTAAAAATAGTATTTACTGTGTGGTAGGCATTGTTCCAAGGGCTTTATCCAAATTTACTCATTGAGGGCTTCCCTGGTGGCACAGTGGTTAAGAATCCGCCTGCCAATGCAGGGGACACGGATTCAATCCCTGGTCCGGGAAGATCCCACATGCCACGGAGCAACTAAGCCCGTGTGCCACAACTATTGAGCCTGTGCTCTAGAGCCTGCGAGCCACAGCTACTGAAGTCCGCATGCATTAGAGCCCACACGCCACAACTACTGAGCCCACGCACCGCAACTACTGAAGCCCGGGCGCCTAGAGCTCGTGCTCCACAAGAGAAGCCAACACATTGAGAAGCGTGAGCACCACAACAAAGAGTAGCCCCAGCTCACCACAACTAGAGAAAGCCCGTGCGCAGCAACAAAGACCCAACACAGCCAAAAATAAATAAAAATTTTTAAAAAAGCAAAAATCCCAAAATAAACAAAAAAAAACAAAAACAAATTAATTAATTGAATCCTCCTAGCAACCCTATGTAGTAGCAACAATGTATCCTGTTGTAACACATGAGGAAACAGGCAGAAATAACTCACTGAAGGTTCACAGCTAATAAGTGGTAGACTTTGGGGTTACAACTTTTGTCTCGCTCCAGAGTCTGCAATTTTGATTACCTCTTAATCAAAGGCATCATTAATGGGTCAATATTATCTGTTCTAGAAATTATTTAGGAACATAGAAAAAAGATGGTATATGTGTAAAAGTAATTTTATTTTTATTTTCAATGATGACAGTTCCTGAAATATTAATATTTTTTGTACGAGGAAAAGTTAAGGGACTTTGATCTGGTTCTCAGCCTCAGCAGATACCTCCTGCCCAGTCAGGCTGCCTCTGGACATGATGTGTAGACCCAAGGTTAATCATTCTCTCACTGCACTCAATGAGAGAATGGACATCAAGCATTTAGCAGATTAATCCCTTGTCGGCAACACGGATGGACCTAGAGATTATCATACTAAGTGAAGTAAGCCAGACAGAGAAAGAAAAATATCATTGGATATCAGTTACATGTGGAATGTAAGCAATGGCACAAATGAACTTATTTACAAAACAGAAACAGACTCACAGATATAGAAAAGAAACTTATGGTTACCAAAGAGGAAAGTGGGGGGAGGAATAAATTAGGAGTTTGGAATTAATATATACACGCTACTATATATAAAATAAACAACAAGGTCCTACTTATAGCACAGGGAACAATACTCAATATTTTGTAATAACCTCGGAGGGAAAAGAATATGAAAAAAAATATACATATATGTGTGTGTGTGTGTGTGTATATATATATATATATATATGACTGAGTCACTTTGCTGTACACCTGAACCTAACACTGCAAATAAACTGTATTTCATTTAAAAAAAAAGAATTTAGCAGAGTGTCTGGCATTACATAATAATGCATATTTTCTTTTAAAAACTGTTAATAATCAAGGAAACCAGGTCATAACAAAATAAATCTCCCCTACGCAATAGAGCATATGGTAAAGAGTAACTAATATGTGTAAGTGCTCCACATACCCTGTAATGAGCACTGCACGTAATTCTAAATCTTTACTAGTCTGTGAAGGAGAGATGTGTTACCACAGTTTTATGGATGGAGAAAATAAGTGGCAGATGTGGGTTTTAAAACCTGACCTATTGGAGTCCAAAGCTTAGATGTGTTTTTTTCTCTTTCATTTTCACACCTATTTTTAATAGCTAAAATTTACTCAACACTTGCAATGAACCCTCGCAACTCTACGAAGTAGGTAGTGCCATAACACCTGTTCACTGCCTTCGTGAGGTCACACCCTACCCTCAGCACTGACCCTCCTCTAAGAGTATCCCTGGTAGGATTCCAAAACCTTCTTGAGTGAACCTAAAGGGGTGGGGGAGGGTGTCCATGGCAAACACCCCACATTCAGGTCCACTGAGAACACTAAGATGCCCTTATATCAGAAGTTCTCTAAATGGATCAGGGGTGGGAGGAGAAGTTCCCATTCTCTCCAGTTCCTTCTCACCAGCATCCCTTCAGCTCTTGTGTGATGAGGGATATTATACCATGGCTTCTATTTGGCTTTCTACCAAGTAGAAAAAGCAAAGGGAAATTGGCATCTCTTGTGAGGATTATACCTCCATTCCAGAGCAATTCTGATCATTTTCATCCCATAACTGAATGCTTTTGCCACTCACAATCAATAGAAAAAGAATAGAGAGATATGTTAAATTAAATAAATATCATTATAACTAATTTTAATATTTAAAAGCAAGCCTGATATGCAAAAGGCTTATTTTCAGCTACAAAAATTGAAAACTCAGGTGTTCTGGACCTCATATGGTTAAGAATATGGGCTTCCCTGGTGGCGCAGTGGTTGAGAGTCCGCCTGCTGATGCAGGGGACACGGGTTCGTGCCCCGGTCTGGGAAGATCCCACATGCCGCGGAGCGGCAGGGCCCGTGAGCCATGGCCGCTGAGCCTGTGCGTCCAGAGCCTGTGCTCCGCAACGGGAGAGGCCACAACCGTGAGAGGCCCGCGTACCGCAAAAAAAAAAAAAAAGAATATGATATATAGGAAGCCACTGTAAAAACAAAGCGAATAAAATGTGTAGTATTCTGAAAAAAAAGATGTAGGTAGAATATAACAATAAGCTAATAAACTAAGCATATAATACTTCCAATTCCATGCATTTAAACCATTTGCCTTTTGTTCCTCTTCATTAAAAGGCAAATTATTCTAAGGTTTTCATATTCATTCATCCATGACTTTTGTTTTATTTTAAGCTCCCAATGCATTTCATTTCAACACACAGATATGGTTTTTAATTCAATTACACAGCATTAAGCTAGGAACCCAAGAACATCACCCAAAGTGAAATTATATTCAGATTCACACTTGGTCTTCACCTGCCAGTTCTCAATAAAGGAAATCTGGTAGAGCCCCAAAGGAAGGGATGGACTGCCCATATCCTCTGAAGCTTTATTACTTTGTATTGGCTGATAAAAATGAAACCTTAGGGGCTTCCCTGGTGGCGCAGTGGTTGGGAGTCCGCCTGCCAATGCAGGGGACAAGGGTTCATGCCGCGTTCCGGGAGGATCCCACATGCCGTGGAGCGGCTGGGCCCGTGAGCCATGGCCGCTGAGCCTGAGTGTCTGGAGCCTGCACGTCTGGAGCCTGTGCTCTGCAGCAGGAGAGGCCACAGCAGTGAGAGGCCCAAGTACCGCAAAAAAAAAAAAAAAAAAAAAAGAAACCTTATGTGATTCTTTACTTAGCACAGCCAGATATATTACTGTTTAATATTTTGTTAGAGATGATATCTAAAGGTTATTCCCATGATCAAAATGTAAGGTGGACAAAAATACCCAAGAAATGATTATAATTACCGAATACAGTCCTAGCTGGAACTGATTCCTTATTTATCCAGAATGAAACTTGAGAAAGAATTACTGTCATAATACATGGAATGTACGTCTGAATCATAAAATAACCCATCTTCCGTCTGAGGTGAAAGTAAACCGTCATAACGATATATTCACCTGCGAATGAAACATGAGGAAAATACGTTATAGGCTCTGCGGGCAATTATTCAATGGCTTTATCATCATATTTCAGACTAACAAACAGTATTCTAGGCAAAGAAAGTATCGGATTGTGTAACAACACAAGCACTGAGAAATATGTAGCTCCCAACTAGGGCGGGAATGATACTGCACGTCATTACACAGAAAAATATTTCTGTTGCATGTAGTAATTAAGCAATTTAATAAGTTGGGCTATAACTTTATAAAAATTCTTGCAGTGCTTTCTATTTTAAAGCGATTAGCCTTCATTTTCAGCATTTTCTAGAGCAGAATTTAAACCTAACCTTTATGGAAAATCACTAGAAAAAAATGAAATACACATGAAAATATAAAGCTTAATTTTAGAAAGAATTGGAATACAAAGGCATACATTATATATACATATATGCTTAGGGAAAGGTTACCTTACTGTCTTAGTTTTAGGAAAGGGCTTTATTTCTAAATGTGGCATATGTGAAGAAAAATACAAAGAAACACATATAACATACAGCCATACGTAACATCCCTGAGTTCAGGCATGTTTCATTGGCATTTAGACAAAAACCTAAAAAAGCTAATAAGTAAATATACCATAAGATTTCTGGTAGCTCTTGATAATATTTTTAATGTTACATCTGAAAGTAACGTATTGAGAAAGTTACTTAGGAAGCAGTAGCTTTATTCTCAGACTGTGAAGCCCAAGATTCAGAAGCCTCAAATCCTCCCAAAATGTATTTTTAATCTCACTTACAGGCTGGAAAAGAAATGTCTTAAAAAAAATAGTTTTTCCTGGTGATATGTGTATGTAAGGAATAGTTTTAGAACAAGCAATAATTAGCTTTTCCTCATTGAATATGACAAAAACTAAATCCTATGTTTCTTACCATTCACATCCCCAAAGCAAGTACAGACCAAGAATCATCAATAATAATCATCCATCTACTCATGTGACAGCTTTAATATACACCCTTAATATATTTTATAATTAAGCTTTATATTTTGCTTTTACTTTTGAAAAGAGGGTAGCATAGCACCACAAAAATTGGGCGAGATTTTTAAAAAAAAGATTTGGGGAAATCACCAAAAACAGGGAAATCCAGTGCTCAAAAATCAATGGTCAGGGCTTCCCTGGTGGCGCAGTGGTTGAGAGTCCGCCTGCCGATGCAGGGGACGCGGGTTCGTGCCCCGGTCTGGGAAGATCCCACATGCCGCGGAGCGGCTAGGCCCGTGAGCCATGGCCGCCGAGGCTGCGCGTCCGGAGCCTGTGCTCCGCAATGGGAGAGGCCACAACAGTGAGAGGCCCGCGTACCGCAAAAAAAAAAAAAAAAAAAAATCAATGGTCAGATTTCCGCCTCAGAATTCTGTTGAAAACAGTTTTGATATATTTGATTATTGGCTTTTGTTTCTGAATAAGAAAACCAGCTCACTTCTCACATGTCACCAACTCAGAATTTATTTTAAACTAAAACAAGATTTAAATACAAATAAAGTCTGAACTGTGATTTATGCATCAACTCTATTTCTGGAAACTTTTAGTTGTCCCCTGAAAACACGAGATATTTCAATGAAGAAGCTAGGACAAAACTCCATTGCCAATGCTAGGTAGCATATTGACTCAAATTGTTAAATATCTCACCCGTGATGGATTTGATAGTTTCACTTGATACAGTTTGCCCAATCAAGTCATACTGAACTAAGCTGGAAGATTCCTTTGGAACTTCTACTGATTTCTCAGGACCTTTTGTCCACGTATAAATCATCTCACTCTTCGGATAGGCATCTGGATGAGAGCACAGAATGTGGTTAGATTCAGAGCTCCTTTTCCATCAGCATTGATGGTCAACGATTAAGAATATTACACATGTTCAGGAAAGATGTAATAAATGAAAAAAAGAATCATTATGATTTATTCAAACACGTTTAAGATTGAGAAGACTGTAGAGATTAAATAAACAGCCTTGCAACTGGGCATATTTCTTATTTTTATGCCAAAGGTTTGGAGGGGAGACTACAACTAAGGCAACTAAAATGCTATGTATGCATCAGTGCACTTGGTATGTTTCCATACTAATAGGATAAACAGTTGAAAAGCAGAAATAATAAACCCCCCAAAAGTACTGTCCAACTGCTGCTCCCTTTCTAACTCACTGCCAGTATTTGACCAATATCGACTTCTTCCATCCTAATGCAGCTCTGTCAATTAGAAATGTACCAGATGCTGCGTATAATAATACAACAACAAAAACAAAAAGAGCAAATCCTACTGTTGGGAGAGCTCTCCAGGGGTCACCTATTCCAGACTCTGCCTCTGGGCAATACCCATGCTTTTTGGGAACCACTCTGTGGTAACAACTGGCTATGCTGTTTATAAAGCTCTCCAGGGAATGTACTTACACAACCAGTTGCACTACCTTTAAACTCTCACAATCAGAACATTTTCCCTTCTATCTTCAACAAATCCCTCCCAGCGGCAATTCAAGCCCATTTTCTATTATTTGGTGTTCAGTACAAATGGAGACCAGCTGCTTGCTTACCAGTCTACCCAGAACAGATAGCTTGGCTCACACACAAATGAGTTCAGAAGAACAAAGATGAATTGTATGCTACCCTCTGCAAACCTTCCTAAAAGCCCTAGAGCACAGTAGGTCCTCAGTGAAAGTGTTTAATTCTACAAAAGGAATTGATACCTAGGGAGACTATCTTTATAAGCGACTTTGCTAAACAAACTATAAGGCTTGTGTTGTCATTTAGCACTACACAACTGTGTGTCAAGGTTTATCTTCTGAAGTATATTTATGCCTAATCATACAGTTAAAGTCCCAGAATGCTATGATCCTGCATGATATTTTAAATCAGGTATCCTACTCTTGGCTATCTTATAACCATTTTTCCCCCTGTTTTTTCTCATGCCTATGAATTGTAAACATAGTTAAATGTTATTTTTCTCCTTCCAAAGTAATGAAGTATCTTTATTTGATAAGTATGATGGGCCTCTCTTTTCAGTTCTCAACCCCAAATCATCAGCTTCCAAGGAATAATTTCTTTATTTTATACAAACCCTGATGGAGGACCAACTATGTTTAAGTCACTCTGAAGAGTGTTCCATGAGATCTGGGGGCGGGGGGCGGGTGGGTGGGTGGGAAAGGACTTTCCCTAGATTAGAGCTATCTTGGGTGAAATTTAAATTATAGCACAAATAGTTTTAAATTCTGGCCCCAGTAAGATCGACCTTTCTTTCCACGTATTTTTTTCTGTTTTTATCTTCTCTCATTAAATCACTGGTCAGGGAGCAAAGGACCCTCTCTAGATTCAAGTTAGGCCAACGGAATATTGTGATTACTGGGGGTATAAAAAGAATGGTGACTGCCGAGTCTCATTAAGTTAAGCAATGAGCAATGATAACAGCAGGCAACAGTTTCACAATCAGTGAGACTAAGAATGTGAAGCAATAGTAAAAGTCAGCATCTATTTTTGGTAGATTCTGATTGAGTCAAAAATTTGAGGCAGACGTTAGAAGAGACGATCACATTTTGCTGCCATCTCTGAGAAGGCAGCTTGGGGGAAAGGAATTCCATATTCTGTCCTACCCATTCATTTTATCCTCTTGCCTTCACGTCCACAAAATATCCCAAATCCATCTGTCTCACATCTCCTCTGGTACCATCCTAGTCTAAGCCACCACCATCTTTGTATCAATATTAACACATACAGCCTCCAACTCTTCTCTGCTTCTCTCTAGCAACTCTACAATCCTTTCTAGGTAGAAAAGCTGAAATGAAATTGTGAAATGTCAATCAAAGAGTGCCACACCCCTTAGTAAATCCTTCCAAAGGTGTTCTAAAGCACTTAGAATAATATCCACACTCCTTAATGTGGTCTGTAAGGCACTATACTGTCTTGCTCTGTCTACATATCAGACCACACCTCCTACTCTGTTTTGGTCATGCTTCGACCGCTTCTATACTAACAGTGCTGCTTATGCTATTCTAACCTATGTCATGTCAGGAAGCCCCGAACCTTCTTCTGCTTTTTTCAAGTCTGCCATAAAGGATTCTGCTTGTAACAGAAACTATTAAATTACAAAAACAAAAAGATCATTTATACTTTCTATGTTACACCACCATCACATGGAGTTCAGAGGCCCCTAAATTTCACCACGGATCACCAACCTATTAATTATGAGTCAATCTACCTAGGCTATCTAGGTAGGCTAGGTAAGTAGAAATATGTTTTTGCTTTTTGGGGGAAAAGGGGTTGTTTTTACTTCTTTATTTAAATATATTAGATAATAAGCAGTCTCCTGTAAGTCAAACCTTGGACAGTTGTTGTCAGGGACAGTGATTTAACTGTTGGACTATGGAAAATCATGCACATATAAAAATATCAGCTTGCGTGAGATAATCATAAATTCTAACAACATTTTTATTGTAACTTACAACTCCCAAATTTCAAAGGGCATGCATGACCATCCATGGGGAAATCCACCAATCTCATGGGACACTCTGCACTTATGGTGAGTCTATGATGGAAAAAGGCAATTAAACAAAATCAACACTTTCTTTAAAAGTAATTTAAAGATCCCTCAATGAGGAAGCAGGAAGGAAGGAAAAAAAGAAAGACAGGAAGGAAGGAAGGGAAGAAAGGAAAAAAGAGAGTTAAAACGATAAAAAGCAAAAAAGAAAAATGACTACCTCATTGTGTATAAAATAGTGCCATTTCTCATAATTCTAAAAAGCTTATTTGGAGCTGTCATATTATGTGAGACAGATTTCTTTCCATTCCTGAAGAAAGTATCAGGAGTCCATACTTTTGTTACCATCATATTGTTCAATCTCAGAATTTCAATGGGGCCATCATATTTTAGTCTTTTGTCAATCCATGTCTGTCTGAAGAACACATCCATTGTGTATTCCTAGGGAAATTAGTTTGTGACATATTCAATCACAGATGACTACACATAAATATGCAGAAAAATGTATTAAATTCTAGCCTCTTTCCCACTCCAAAAAGACTACCCCAAATAAAAACAAATAGGAGCAACATTTTTTTTAAAAATCAGTGGAGCAAAAAAGAGTGTCAGCAATTAAAGCATGTTATGTCCATCTTTATACCTTAATCTTCTACATTTGTTAGATAATCATACATATTAATCATTCAAGAATAATTACTATAATTTAATAAAACCACCAGCACCAGGTAATTACGGTTGTACTTTGTTGTAAATCAAGTGGCAAAATTAATGTGTAACAAATATCACTGCATAATTCATCATAAAATTGTAGGGATCTCTTTAAGGCAAAGTAAAATATGTAAGAGAAATTTTATGACCACAGAATTTATTAACATTTGCCTAGAGTCAAGGAGAAAAGTAAAGTAGTTTCTTTGACCTAGAAACTGAAAATCTTTAATATTAGAGAACAGAACTGAATGGACAAATTTATCTTGACCAGTGCTTGATAGTCTAAGCTCTTTATGCCTGAGAGATGGAAGTGGGGGGAGGGGTAGTGAGCAATTGGGCCAACAAGGAATTCTAAATGCAGTTAGGATTACAATATAGTTTCATACCAAAACTAATTACACTCTCTAATTTTCTCCTCTTCAATAATTTTCTAAGGGAAAAAAATATTACATACAGGTTGTACTATGAGGACTAGTAATAGAACGTTCTTTTCTGTGTTGAGAGTAATTCCAAACCAAAAAATACTCAAATGTTAGAGCTGAAATGCAAGTTCCACGTCTTACTTTTGTAAACTTTTTAGGCTGTTCTTTGACTTTCTAGCTCTGTGTGATCGATTACAAAATAAATGCTAATTGCCCTCTTTTCTGCATGTTTTTTTCAACCTCAAAAGGTACATTTAATTTCCCAAATACCTACCATTTCAACATCAGAAACAGGTCCAAAACTAGTGACATATATGTCAGTTTTCACTTCTGTAACAGGACCTAGTAAGTATGAAGTAAATAAGTGTGAAAAAATAATTACCAATCTTATAGGCAAGGTGGGTTTGATAATTAAAAAGTAAAGACAGGTTATATATCATGTTTTCATGAGCATCTTAAATTTTCAATGAGACAATGCAGCTCTACAAAAAATGAAGACAAAAGAACAACAAAACCAGAAAGCAATGTTTACTTACGGTCAAAAAGAAACCCCAATTACTTACCAGGAACCTTATTTCTTCAAGATACATCACCCCTGGGCACTGCTACAACAGGCAGTGCAGGGAACAAAAGCTTTTAGCCTTTGTGATTTTTTTTTTAGTCCATCATCTGATTGGCCTTTAGTAAAGAAGTGAGCTGTTAAAAAGAGGGAACTTAACCACAAGATTGAGGAGGAGAAAAACCATAATGGCTGTAAGGAATGCATCTTTGGCAAGTTAAGGATATTGGTAAAAACTTAAACACAAACATGAGTCATGTCACCTTTGATAGGTAAACCATCCACTGGTAATTAGGACCAAAGTCAAGCTCTCCTAAAAGTTAGACCTATTTATGCTCTACCACCTACTTGTTGTGTGATTTGGGGCAAGTTACTTAACTCCTCAACAGCAGCAACCATAGCTATCAGGCAAGACTGTTGACGGAGATCAAATGAAACTGCTCCTATGAGACCCTGAACACAGTTACTCTCTCATGAAAGTACTTAACAGGTATTAGTTTCTCTTTTCTTCCAATAATGGCCACTACTGAGATTCTTTCCTACGTCTAAATAAAACTGGTTCAGGAACAGGTATATGGGTGTGTCTGGCAGAAGGGAAACGTGGGAGCATCATGACAATGGGCTGACACAGATTTTAGACAAAGGAAAGTTGCTGCAATCTGGGTTTAGCACGATGCTTAAAATCAGAAATTCTGGAGTTCAATTTTGGCTCTAACACTTTCTAATTGTATGATCTTGGTCAAGTCACATATCATCAGAGGTAAAGGTTTTAATGACTATTAACTGAAATAATACATGTAAATCACCTGTCCCAGTCTCCAGAACATAATGTGCTCAATAATGATAGCAATTGTTATTATACATATCAATTTTAATTACTAATAAAAATTTAAAATTGTTGCAATCTTGAACATCATTTCTTTTTTTTTTTTTTTTTGCAGTACGCGGGCCTCTCACTGTTGTGGCCTCTCTCGTTGCGGAGCACAGGCTTCGGACATGCAGGCTCAGCGGCCATGGCTCACGGGCCCAGCCGCTCCGCGGCATGTGGGATCTTCCCGGACCGGGGCAGGAACCTGTGTCCCCTGCATCGGCAGGCAGACTCTCAAGCACTGCACCACCAGGGAAGCCCTGATTTCTTAAATGATGGTTTACAACACTGTATGTCCAGGGGCTACCTATTCCATACTGGAAAGAATAACATCTGCTATCAAGATGGACTATTTCCCTTGAATAATGGTTGGGCAATCGGACTTAACGCCAAAAAAGACAAAGAACAATTGGGATAGCTTAATGCCCTAGGTCTAAAGTTACCCTCATAAAACAAATGAGAATATCTCTCCCTCTATATGGTGAAGATTGAACCACAGAAAGAAAAATAGTTTGAAGGAGAAAGAAAATTCGTTTTTTGAATAAGTATCCTACGAAAAATATATCCTTTGGAAGTATAGTGAGAGAAAAAGTAGAGATCAGGCTGATCTGCCATGAGTTTTCATTTTTAAAAAATAACACCTTTGGAAAACAGAGAGAATAAGTGTGAGAAGTTAAGTGAATTTTTATTTGAATGAGAAATTGAAAACAACAACAAAAATATGATAGTAAAGCCAAAGTGTTTCAGGAAGAGCTAGGTAATCCAGGAAGCAAGTAATGTGTGTTGAACCCTAGTAGATGGAGATTTCATTCAAAAAGATTCAAAAGTGGGAAAAATCACTCTGCTTGTTTCTTAAGGACAACTGCTAAAGTGTTAAAAACACTACTTCAGTGCAAGTCAGGACAAGGAGAGAGAAGTTACTCAGAACAAATAAGGTTGAGTAGGTCCTGACAACAGGACTGTTTGATGAGAATCTTGAGAAATCCAGTTACTTTGAAGATCAATTTAGGATACTGGTTCTTAAACTTTAACTGGATCAGAATCACCTGGTAGGTTTGTTAAAGTACAGATTGCTGGACTCCACCCCAGACTTGCTGTTAGATGAGGTCTAAGGTGGGGCCTGACAATTCGCATTTCTAACAA
Organism: Globicephala melas; assembly: GCF_963455315.2. Classification (NCBI taxonomy): domain Eukaryota; kingdom Metazoa; phylum Chordata; class Mammalia; order Artiodactyla; family Delphinidae; genus Globicephala; species Globicephala melas. The sequence goes on from NC_083318.1 coordinate 69,731,921, forward strand.
GTTCCTAGGTGATGCTGTTCACTTCAGTTCACAGAAAGCATTTATCTGTTTTCTAGAACAGTATTTATTTACCAAACCATGTCCTGTAAAATATTAATACCATAGGTGTTCTAGTGAAGTGGGGGAAGGGTAGGAGAGGGAGGATTTAGGCCAATCATATTTTTCCTTATACATTTATTTTAAGGTGTGTGGGTTTATGCTAATCCTTAAGGTTATAATGATTCCATGATAATAATGAATCTTTTCAAATTCTTACATAACATACTACTTTTTCAATGATTCTTGAAAACTGCTTGGTATTTGTGACATTATTTAGTATTTGCTTTATAAGATCACAAAGGTCTCTGAGATTGAATGAGATCCTAAAAACGTATAATTGGTAGAGAAATTTCATTCGGACACCCATTCAGTCAACATTTATTGAGTGACCACCTGCTGTATGCCAGGTTCCATGCTAGGCCCTGGTGATACAATGGTAAACCAGACTCTCAAGTTCCTTGCCTCAGGGAGTTAACATGCTACTGGGGGAGTGAAAGTATAAAAAATAAAGAAATGAAGTAAATGGAAGAATGCTGTCATTCATAAGAGAAACAAAAGAGGCCAGTAACAGAGTGAGAGTCTGGGAAAGCCACTCTAGATTATTTAGCCAATCTTCCAAGCAGTGACTTTTAAACTGAGATCTGGATGATGACCACGAGACTTTGGAAGAGCTGAGAGAATGCATTTCAGGTGAGAACTTCAAGGCGAAAGGCTCGGACCTACTTCTCTGGCCATATTCTGAAAGTGGTATGTTTTAAGCAACATATTTATCATATATGTTATTGTCACTGTTTTAAACTTGTATAAATCTTCATGAGAGAGGTTGTTAAGGGCTGAATTTTGTTCCTCCTAAACTCATATGTTGAAGTAGCACCTAGTACATCAGAATGAGATCATATTTTGAGATAGGGTCCTTACAAGGGGAATAAACTTAAAATGAGGTCACTAGGATGGGCCCTAATGTAATAAGACTGGTGCCCTTATATGAAGAGGAGATTAGGACACAGAAACATACAGAAGAAAAACCATGTGAAGACACAGAGGGAAGATGGCCATCTACAAGCCGAGAAGAGAGGGCTTAGAAGAAACCAACCCTGCTGACATCTTGATCTTGGACTTCTAGCCTCCGGAATTGTGAAAAAATAAACTTGCTGTTATTTAAGCCACCCAGTCTGTGGTGCTTTGTTACGGCAGCTGAAGCAAATGAACCCAGAGGTTAATCATCTGTCCTGTGTTCTTTCCCCAAGTGTTCTCCCTCTGATATGCAGTCCAGCTCTGCCTCTGTTTATAGGCTGTGGTAAGAAGTTTGACTTGTATCCCGTAATCATTGGGAGACCATCAAAGGTGTGATGTAAGGAAAATATATGATCTAAATATATGATCTGAATCACTCTGGCAGTTGTATGGACAGCGAATTATAGGGAGGCAAGAGTAGAAGAAGGCTTTTCTAAGAGGCTGCTGTACCAGGCCAGGTGAGAGATGACGGTGTCCTGGACTAAGGATGTGGCAGTCGGGATGGAGAGTGGACAGATCAAGGGGCATGTATGTGTGGCCCTGCTCTCAAGAAATGGGGTTCTTCCCAAAGAACAATAAGCAGAGATACTATTACTATTTATTTAAGGCCTACTATGTGCCAAGCAGGATACTAGGCTCTTCCTATATGCTATTTCATTCAATCCTCACAACACCCTCCAGGGATGATATTTCATGAGAATTTTATGGACATGGAAACTGAGCTCACAGAGGTTAAATATTATATTCCAGAGCCAGAATTATAAGCCCCTGGATTGATCTACAAAGTATGTTCTAGATTTAACGATGCTAATTATATCATTAAATAATAAATCAACCATTAATGACTTACATATAATTTTCTATCTAGTACATACCATGCCATACCTACCTCTCCCATTTTGTTTCATGAGTAGTTTCTGAACTACGTTACTACTGCAGCTCTTCCTATGCATTGCTCTTATTATTATGGCCTGCTTGAGTCTTTCTCTCCTTAACAGCAAAGACCAATCTTAATCCTCTTGGAAATCCCAAACAAGTATAGTGCTTTACACATACTAGGTAGTGAAAACTATGTATTTGATTGTGTTCCTAATATCATTCCAGCAGTGATTTTAAAATCTCCCCAAAGGAAAAAGTACTGGAATTCATTTGTTACATCAGTTAAGCTAAAAATATTTCCTGATTAAAGTAGAATTCGTGTTTTATTTATATTTATATCCTTTCCCTGAACAAATCCCAGGCCTTACATGTAATAGGTTTCCAATAAATCAGTTTTCAATGAATCACGGTCGCTATGCAATTAAGAATAATTCTTAGAGACGCTTCCTCTAACACTGCTGTTTAGGATGTTCAAATCAACCCTCCTAAGAGCATAATTACATAGAAACCAGATAATTTTCAGCTTGGAAGGACTTCTCATAATTTTCTATGCATTTATGTAACATAAAAGACATCTTTTATTTTAAAGCCTTACTACTTTGCTAATAGGGAAATAGTTTTTAATCCCCCAAATATAGTGGACAGTTCCTAAGGCAAAGTGATCTTCAACAGTCTTTGAAAGAAGGAGCCAACACCACCAGGATCAAATTCAGAGGAATACTCCCATCTTATTAATGAATCTAATAACTTTATTATTTGCTTGAAAAGTGGGAAGGCAATTAACATTTCAGAAAATTTCCCACTGTTTACTTCAGCTGTAGAGACCTGGACAAAAATATCACTTTTTAATTTCTTCTCCAGTAATAGGATCCAATTTGCTATCACACCCAGGAAAGAGACTTAAACAGTTCTGCAGATGCTGAAACGACTCATTCCCTGCTCACCACATTGCCTCCCCAGCCACGTGCTTGAGGAAAGATTTCTGGGTTTTCAGCCACCTAAATCCATGCATCCAGCTACATCTTACAAAACACTATTAATGTGTCTTCCCAAATCAAGAGACTTAAAGTACTTAAAAGGTACAACAACAGCAAGGAATCTTAGTGAAATATTTAAATAAGGCTCTAATGCTCTTTGTCACTTACAAAATATAGAAAAACTAGCGTTCCTGCATATTAAACAAGGAACAGATGTCTATTGATATTGTTGAGAAAGCAAATAACTATAGAGCTTTATTTAGATGACCTTAAAGATTAGTGCTTCCTTTATGGTATGATCCTATCAATCCAGCTCTACTTTTTAAATATTAAAGGCATCAAATAAATGAATAAATAAAGTACTAAAAACGACAATAAAATGTGAGCAAAAGATGAAAATGCAATTCACAGAAGGAAAATTCTTGTAGGCAACAAAGATTTGAAAAGATGTTCAACCACATTAGAAATCCGAAAAATACAAATCATTTCACATTAAAATACCATTTCAAGTATATATATATACATATATATTTATATATACATATATATGTGTGTATATATATACACATATATTATATATACACACACACATATATATATGTATGTATACACATATATATATTCTTTTCCAAAGTGTTCAAGGGTTTGTGGATCCTGAATCTCATATTCACTGTAAATGGGAGTTTGAATTTGTAAAACTACCACAGAAAACAGTTTGGCATTATCTCATCAAGTTGAACTCCCACTTACACTAAGATCCAGAAAAATCCATTCTTGGATATATATGCAAAAGAAACTCTTGCACATTTACAGCAGGAAATTTGGGCCAGAATATTCACAGCAACACAATCCTGGAAACAAGCAAAATGCCTATTGCCAACAGAGCAGATGAATCAGCTGGTTCCTGTGCAATGAGTGTATCTCACAGCAGTCAAAATGAATGATCTATAGCAATACACAACAATAAGAAGGAGTCTTAGGAATACACAATTAAGTGAGAAAAGCATCCAAAGATTGTAAATAGCATGTTCAAAACAATTACATTTTTAAAATTTCAATTTATTAAAGAGTAAAGTTGAGCTAAAATGATATTCAAATAAAGCTATGCAATAATTTATTTTTTTTTAAGTTTTTTTTTGATGTGGACCATTTTTAAAGTCTTCATTGAATTTGTTACAATATTGCTTCTGTTTTATGTTTTGGTTTTTTGGCCATGAGGCATGTGGGATCTTAGCTCCCCAACCAGGGATCGAACCCGCACCCCCTGCATTGGACGGCAAAGTCTTAACCACTGGACCTCCAGGGAAGTCCCATGCTATGCAATAATTTAAAAAGGACTCAGAATGGTGGTTACTTTGAGTGGGGAAGACAGGCAAATAGGATGAGGGAGACCATATAGCAGAATAAGTTGTCAAGGTTTAATTATTTAAGTGGGTTCTATTTTATTAGAGTAAATAAATGAATAGATGGATAGATAAAAAGAAGGTCCACAGATATGGGAACCAATCATGGGAGTGTGTCATGAACCATGGATTATTAATTCAGAATCCAGTTCTGTGCAGCAGAAGCTTTTTAAAAATAAATACATAAAAAAGGCCTAGACAATAAAGCAGCCATTTGTTTAATGATATACGAAATGCAAGTTGATGTATTTTTTTCATCTAAAAGAAAGCTAACATCCCAGTGAAATATCATCTAAATGTTCACTAAGTTATGGATAACCTATATCTAGATTTTTAGTGCTTATTTTAGGAAACAACAAATGCATTTTGCATATTCTTGCCCTAAAGAACCTGTAAATATATATTAGCACCAGTACATCTTTTTTTTCTTAAACTAAGAGCATAAGAAAGTAAATTTGTGTTCTGGATTCTACAGTCTCTTCTTGTCACACAGGCATCTTTCTTTCAGTTATCCCCTCCCTCCACCCTAATATTATTCTCTACTTGTCTATTTCCAGTGGTACAAAAACAGCTTTAAAAAAGGCAACCTTCCCTCTTTCTCTTCTCTTTCGTATTTAAACTTCTGGGGGAGAAAAATACCTATGCCTAGTGCCTGGAATTCTCCCCTTTCTATTCACTCCATCATCTATTATAATCTAGCTTTCACGCTCAGGATCCACTAAAATTCCTTTTGTCAATATCACCAGTTTTTCCCTATCTACAGCACTTTTCCCACAAACTTTTAAAAAAATCTTATTTCTCTCATTTTTAAAAAAGCTCTCTTGATGCTACTTTCTCCTTCCATTTACCAGCCCATTTCTCTGCTCCACTGTACGAATGTCTAGAAAGAAACTGCTCCCATTCTTTCTGGAACCCACACAATCAGACTTTCACCTTCATCATGCCACCAAAGCTACCCTTGTCAAACTCACTGAAAATGTAGATATTGCTAAATCTGGTGGTCCATTTTATGTTCTTATCTTTCTTTGTCTGCCAGGAGCATTAGACATAATCGACCAGTCAGTGCTCCACACTGAAATACTGTTTTCTTTCTTTATTTAACATCTGGTATGTACATTCTCTTTGAGGTTTTCCTCCTACCTCAAAGGTCACTACTTTTCAGTCTTCCTGGGACAGAGATTCCTCCACCTCTTTCCCCACCTCTTAACACTGGGGACTTCGGAGCTCAGTATTTGTACCTCTTCCCTATCACCATTAATTCCTTGGTGATCTCTTTAGTTTTATGGCTTGAAATACCATACATTATTGACATACCCAGTATCCCTGAATTCCAAGCCTATCTTCACTTTACATCTAATGAGCAGCTCAAACGTAACATATTCACATACAAATTGTTCAGCCACATCCCTAAGCTGCTTCTGCCACAGTCTTGGCAGCTCCATTTTTCTAGATGTTCAAGTCCCAAATTCTGGAGTGACACCTGACACCTCCCTTTTTCTCACATCCCATATTCTAGCTGTCACCAGTAGACTAGAACTTTGAAAAATAGCCAGAAGCCAACCACTTCTTACAATTTTACAAACTTCTCTGCCACCAACTTGGTCAAAATGTCCATCATCTTTTGCCTGGTTGATCCTAAAATCCTTTCTGCAGTTGCCCTTGACCCTGACTCACTGTTCCCAATCCAGCAACCAAGGGTGAGCCTTTGAAAATTAACCAGTTCAGGTCTCGCCCCTAATGGAATCCCTCCATTCACTTCTGATATGATTCAGAGTAAAAGCAAAGTTCTCACCAGCCTGCAAAGCTTTATACTACCTCATCCTTCTATCACACTGACCCCTTCTTACTCCTCAGCCCTGTTACCTTCACTGCAGTGACAATTCCATGCTTACCATGTCTGCACATAGAGTTACTTCTAACCAGAAGACCCCACCCAAATGCAGCTTATGCTCTTACCTACTTTGAATCATAGTTCAAATATCACTTCAGGGACTTCCCTGGTTAAGAATCCGCCTGCCAATGAAGGGTACACGGGTTTGAGCCCTGGTCCAGGAAGAGCCCACATGCCACAGAGCAACTAGGCCCGTGCGCCACAACTGCTGAGCCTGCACTCTAGAGCCCACAAACCACAACCACTAAGCCCGCGTGCCACAACTACTGAAGCCCACGCACCTAGAGCCTGTGCTCCACAACAAGAGAAGCCACTGCAATGAGAAGCCCACGCACCACAACAGAGTAGCCCCTGCTACTAGCCCCTGCAACTAGAGAAACCCTGCACGCCCCAACGAAAACCCAAAGCAGCCAAAAATAAATAAATAAATTTTTAAAAAAACCAAATATCACTTCATTCAAGTTTCTCCCTCCTAACTACTCTAGTTAAAATTGCAACCTCCTCCCCAGCTTTGTATTACTCGATAGGAGTTATCAACATCTGACATACTCTATATTTGGCTTATTTCTGTTCTCCTTTTCTGTCTCTTTCACTAGAGTATCAGCTCAGGAGGGCAGAAAACAGCGTCTCCTTTGTCCACCAGTGAATCCCCAGTGCCATCCTAGAACAGTGCCTGGCGTATATTATATGATCAATGAATTTTTGATGAAAGTGAATAAAATGAAATATCTCCGTGTGGCCAGTTCTTATCTTACTTAATATCTTAGAAGAACTTGAGAGGTGTCTCATACCTCCTTCCTAAGATATTCCATTCTCTTGACTGTAACTCACACTCTCCTAGTGCCCACATATGTCACAGCCTACTCCTTTTCATTCTCCTTTGACAACTCTACGTTTTCTGCCCTTATTTCAGTTGTCAATGTTCCTTGAGGCTTGGCTGTGGGCTCTTTTCTCTGCTCTCTCTATACTCTTCTCTAGACATCTATTCTCACAGCATTACATACTGATGATCCCAGACAAAACTCTCCTCTGATATCCAGACAAGTACAATCACTAGGATGCCACACATGTATCCTAAGATTAACATATCCAGGGATGTCTTGATTTCACCCTCCCTCCCATTACTGTTCCTCCTCCAATCCTCTCCAATTCAAATGACACTATTCTCTGTCCATTTTCTTAAAAAAATCCACGAGTCATTTTTGATTTCTCTCTTTCCTTTACCACCTATATGGAATCTATCACCAATTCTTTGCTGAATTATACCTTCAAAATATATCTCACTTTTATCCGTTTATATTCATCTTTGCTACATCTACCGTCTTATTCCAAGCTACCATTAACTTAATGGAAAGAACCAAGGAAAAAAGTTTTTTCATTGGTCTCCTTGCTTCTAATATTGTTCCAACTTTTATATCTAAGCCTTTCTTTTTCTTATGTGGCAGCCAGAGGGATCATGTTACAATCTAAGTCATACCATGTCATTCCCTCCACCTAAAAATCTCCAGTGATGTCCAGGTTCATAAAAGGAAACTCCTTTACCAAAGGTTTTGTATGATCTGGCCTCTGCTAAAAACTCCAAGCTAGTCCCGTGAGATTCTTCCTCTTGCTTTTCGATTCCAGGCACACTGGACACCCTTCACTGTCTAAATCTCACTAATTTATTATCTACCCTAGGATCTTGGCACTTGCTTTTTTGCTGCCTGAGAACAACTTTTGCTTACTCTTTCCATGTCTGTCACCTTTAGGTCTTAGCTTAAAAGACTTCCCTGTCCACTGTATCTGAAATAGATCTCTCACCCGATTTATTCTAGCATACTATTGGATTGTTCCATAGCATTGTCTTTATTTACTTTATTATTTGTGTCCTTGTTATTTTTATCTCTCTACACTGCTTAGCCTGTATCTGATTCAGAATTATATCTTCACAACTTAACATTGTTCGTGGCACATAACAGTCTCTCACTATCTATTAGTTCAACAAATGAATGAATGAATGAATGAATGTGACAAGTCAGAAGAGAATGAAGTTGTTGCCCTGGGCATTTCAAGTGTTCATTTCATCTATATACTTTAAAAAATATATTCTCTGTCAACGTTCAATTAATAAAGCTAGCACATGGCACATCAACTTAATTTTTAGGTTGAGATATAGATCATCTGAAAACACTGCAAAGAAGTTTTTATTTCTGTGGGAAAATTCTTCCAAATTTACCTAAGTGTATACACTCCCCCAGTGTTTGCTTTTCCATTTTAAAATGTTATTAGAGCTTTAAAATAAAAGTTCTCATTTCACTCCTCTGGGGGAAATGTAGTTTTGCTTATTTTAATGACCTACTTAGTAACAAGACGGTCTGTTAATGAAAATTTGACTCTTTTTCAACAGAAGGGTGCAAAAAACTCTTACAAGTGGTTGTAGCAGAAGACCAGCTGCCTGTGATTGTAGCAGAAGACCAGCTGCCTAAGGGTTTAAAGAGTGAGAAGTGAGTTCTGGCCTTGTCAATTGCTTGTCAATTACTTGTCAATTACAGGGTTATTGGGTAATTCATTGCAACTTTTCTCAGCCTCCTCTCTGACAGAAGGATGATGCCTGCCCTGCTTATCTTTTTGCCTTGTTGTGATAATCTTATTAGACACTGTATGTGAAAATGTTTTCAAAATTGTGGAAAACCCTACTCATCTGAAGTCCTACTGTGTTGGAGAACAACCTTGCAAAACTGACCCTAGTGCCCCACTGCCATTTCAGAGAGACTGTAGAAGATGATCTAAGGCAATCATCTCTGTTTATATGTATCTGGAAGCATTTATTATTCCAGATCATTTGCCTCAAAAGACTGACAGGCACCAAAGGTTGTATAATCCTTCAATAAATGGAAGTGGGTAAGGGCTGGCTTCCTAAGCTATTTTCTGGTGGTTAGTACCTTAGCTATGCATTTTTAAGACGGTGTGTAACAGTGTTGAAAGTGGATACGAGCCAAGGGGATGATTTTCTAGCTCCTTTGTGGAATGGTTTACTGTGTGCTGCTTCTAAGCAGGTGCAAGCTACTTCTGGATGGTAGCAGACTGATTTGTCAACGGCTGGAAGAACTCTACCCCTTCAGATGTCCCAATCTAGTTTCTCTCACTCTGCCTCCTTCCTTCCCTTCTCACCTTTCCCCTTTCCTTCTCTAATGGAGAATGTGGGAGACAAGGGAAAGGAGATCTTGGAGGGATGAAAAGCAAGAACCATTTCAGTTCCTTTTACTTCCCCATTGCAATCTGTGCTGCTGAGTTAAAAATACATAATTTCATTTCCAAATCTATTTCAACCCTTGCCTGGCCTACTGAGCAATCACAAACCTTCCAATTTCAATTCAGATCTTTGCTTTTAGCTTTATTTTATATGGAACACTGCTAAGTTGTATAAACAGATATAAAGTAAATGCTTTACAGAGAGCAGAAGTAGGATTAAAGGAACCAGGGAATAAATCTGTATTTATAGCACACTGGTCAAAATCTGAATTGTTTTCATTTCATTTATAAAATGCCAAACTTTCCACAAAGTATAAAATGTCAAAGAAGGGATCATACCTGTGGCATCCAAGAGTCTCTGCTAGCAATGATTTTTCTTATTATTTTCAGTGGTGCTCATTTATAACATCTTGTAAACAGATTACACATTTTCTGCAGGTGAGAATTACTATTCCTCTGTCACATTTGGAATACTACGTATTTACAGAGAATGACCCACTTCTAAAAAATGAATTACATTTACCACAAATATTTATGAGCAACAACCCCAAAAACTCTGCTACATGGTAAACTATTAATAATTAATCAACTGCTAACACTTAAAGTAACGTGAATTCAACCCCTTCCCATAAAGCTATAAAAGGATCTCCAGGTGGGCAATGAAGATCACTTGGCAGAGACAAATAAGATGACTAATATTGCCCTTGAAACATTTTAGCAGTACTGCAGCTAACCAAAATCCAGCAATGTCTTATATAGGTTGATTTCATTCATTTTATTGTCTATATATTATCATGGGAGAGAGTAGTTGGTAAAAAAGATGCAACTCCAACGGATCCCTTCTTCTTTTTGAATTATAACTTGCATTATAACCAATGGCATAGATATGATTTTAATTTTCAACATTAAGTAATAAAGCCATATGATTCCAATAACTTTTCACTTTAATTTAGGTTCAGGGACATCAATCCACTAATGAATATTTAAACTACATGTGATTGCATACTTCCATCATTTTTTTCTTTACTTGAAATGTCAAGCTTAAACTTTATGGGCAGATAAATCGTCTTTTATTGATATAATATAGCCTTAAATGGCATCACATCATCTGAAACCTTCTCTACAAAATTATTTTTAATCTAAAGTGATAATTTCCTAGTCACTTATGAAAGATCGTGCATTGACAAATGATTCACTTGTGTAAGGAAGCCTCTTTTCAGATTTGCATGAAGCCAAATGCGGTGCTGAGCAGCCTACCCCTGGAGAGGCAACGTGAAAAGAACCAAGAGAATCTTTCATCCTTCTCATCCATCTTTATCACTGTCAACATGCAAAACCTGAATTAAAACCTTCAATGGCTCCCTGTAACCTTCTCAATAAAATCCAGGAAAAAAATGGCTCCTGATTCCAGAAGACCGGATTCCAGCCTATCATTAATATGCTATGTTTCCTGTATAAATCACTTTCTTGTTTGAATCTTCAGTGTTCTCCTTTGTTAAATGAGGAGAACAAGACTAGACAGACTCTAAAGACTCATCCAGCTCTAATCTATCCACTTCTCTTTTATTTCCAACAATTCTTTCTAGGCTGGGACCAAACAACTTGGAAATAATGTCTAATTCTGTCCTCTTTCCCAGGAACATGCTGCTTCCTTTTACCTTCTACACTCCCCATCTTCTTATCTCTTAAACACCCTCCATAGGAAGCTTAAATGAAATGCTTCAGTGCTTCTACTATTATGATACTCATCACAGAATATCTGATAGCATCCCAGTCTTCATGGGTTTGTCTTTTAAATACACAACCTGATCTGGGTTCACATCCTGCCCACGCCACTTATTAACTGTGAACTTGGACCAGTCGCTTATCTTTCCACGCCTCAATTTCTTCCTCTGTAAAATAGGAATAGTAATAGCTTTCTCTTGGGGCTGCTGTGAGGGTTAAACAGTAAAGTATCTATATCCTTTAAGATAGAGCCTATGTCTTATTCAACTCATTTCCCAAGAGGGTAACTAGCTCAGAGTACTGGAAAGAACAGGAACTTGGTGGTCAGAAGCCATGGGCCAACACTTTGGGTGAAGACACATGTTCTCTCTCTGAACTGGACTGAGACGTGTTTGAGGTTAAGAATAATATCTTGAGATTTCTGTGAACCTGGTGCCTAGCACAATGCTTGCCACATAGATTCTCATTACATAAGCAAAGGGATTATGAATATGGAAAAGAACAACAGTGCTGTTAATGGATGTGCCTCTATTAGACCCTTTATACACATTTACTGAAGGAAGAAATAAAGCAGAAATACCCGACTCCAAAGTCTTAGGAGGGTAGTAAATGCCACCTCTGCAAATAAAGTAAACTTTCATCCCAAGGTAGAAAAGAATAGGAAAGGACTGGGTTCTCTAGGAGAGCAGGCATCTTGTGCCCCTGATTCCTGTCCTAGGCAGAACAGGGTTGAGGTTTTGGCAGAGGGACTGATTCCACGTGGGAGGACAGGGAACTTCGTATCAGCTGTGTCAAGTGCAACCTGCTCTGAGCAGTGACCAGGTTAGGGGGGCATACATTCTCGGGGCACAGCGCACCAGGGCAGCTGAGCCTCGAGTTCCCATTTTGGACACTTCCCCTTCAACCTCGCCCACCCGGCAGTCAGGTCCCGGAAGGTAATTGGTGCTCCGGAGAGGCCAAGCTTCTGAGGGGGCAGGGAGATGGGAAAGTACGGGTGGGGGCGGGTTTCTGGTCAGAGGACTCATCAAAAGAGGGGAGAGAGAGAGAAAAGAGACATTGGGAGGGAGAGGGAAAGGGAAAGAGGGAGGGAGGGAGAGATTGAGAGATTTTTCATTTTTGCACGCGACGCATACCTCATGATATTCTCACAGACAGACAGACAGACGCAGAGAGAGACACACAGGACACACGTGCGCGTTTGAAATCGTTCATACCCCCAAATCCAGGACGCAGCCTGTTGTCATAACCATCGAGTAAACTGTCCAGGATGCGGGTAAAATTTTCCGGGCATAATTTCTCCTCCTTTTGGTTCTGTCCTGGGGATTCGTTTAAACTGCAAACGCACACACACACACACACACACAAAAAAAACAGGGGCGGATGGGGTTATTTTAAGAATTGATCAGCGAACAGGTGGAAACAGATTTATCTTCTAGGAAAAGAGTCTCTTGCCCCAAACTAAAGGAGGCAGGGCGGAGGGATGGGGGACAGAAAGAAATGGTCAGGAAAGGCGCACCCCGCGCACACGGACCCCAATATCCACACTCTTCTTGCACCCCGCGCCCCTTCTGCTCTCGGCGTCTACGTGGTCAGAGCAAAGCCCGGCTCCGGGCCGCTGACCTTACAGCGGAGACCAGAGGGTCTAATTCGCCCTTGCGGGGGGTGGGGGGGGTGGGGGAGGCTGGCAGCCAGAGGGGACCCAGAGCTGGCTCCTTCTCCACCTTCCCCAGGCCCTCAGTACCTCGGGGAACTCACCAAGCCGCCAGGCACAGGAAGTGCAGGAGGGCGAAACTGGCCCCGAAGGACGTCGCGATCGCGGGTACCTTCTTGGCAGAAACCATCTTTGCAACATGCCATACTTTAAGCCTGTTCAGGTTTCCAGGCTCTCCAGATGCCCTGAGCAGGGTGCGAGGCGAGGGCAGAGGCTCTCCGCGGTTGTGCGCACACTCGCGCTCACACTCGCCCGCGCTCACACTCGCCTGCGCTCAGCCAGCCCCAGCCGCGGTGGGCGCGTGTGTGCACGCGGGCCGGGGAGGCGGTTCCTGCCTTGCCTCGCCCCCTCCTTTCCTTGCCGAGCTCTCCAGTGTATGGAGAGCTGTGTATCTCCTTCACACCCTTTCGTGCCCGCACCCCGAACCTGCCGGGGTTAACCCTGGGGCGCGGGCACGGAACGGCTGAGCCAAGTACTTTCCGACCTTTAACCCCGGGGAGCAGAACCAGGGGCTTCCGCCCCTCCTCGCGCTCGCAACGCCCCACCACGGGTGTGTCCCCGCCCACAGCAAAGCTTAGCCTCCACTTCTCCCTCCCGCTGGGATGTGGATTGAACCCCTGAAGCGCCTCTCTCTTTAGGTTGTTTGAGGACCTGTTTGTACCCATTTTCAAGGCTGGAGGTGGAGAAAGGGCGACATGGCAGGGCTTGCTGGGCCTGGGGAGTGGGAGACCAGGATAGGGAGAGGGGATCAAATCTGGACGGACACAACCTCTGGGACTCTCCCCTTCAGGTGTTGGGGGGCGCCGAAGGAAAGAAGATTCTTCCTGGTAAAAGGGGTTGCAACTCACTGGGCAGACTCTCGCCAAACTGTTAGGAAGTGGACTTGAGCCTCATTCTGTAGTCAGCTCCTTTGCCAAGCTGGTGCTGCAAAGATACCAAATTCCTTTATGATACCCGTAGCGGCCTGGCACGCACAGGCCCTCTTTTTTGTTGCTCCATCCTTTTTCTGGAGGGCAGAAAAGAGGTGGAGAAAAGGGACATCTGGTCAAAATTACTTTCACTTCTTGAGACAGCTGACGCTCTTTTTCTTTCACAACAGAGCTGACTCGACTTCCAGAATGCTTCAGGGAGGGGGAAAGGATGGCTGGGGAGACGGAGAGAGAGAGAGATTAAAATAGAAGGGAAGCCTCACAGTTCACTAATGACTTGCAAAGGAACACTAAGCACCATAACTTTAGTGTTTTATTGAACACAGATAAGCACTTCCAATAGAACTTTCAGAAATGTTAATTATTGGTTCCAAGGGGGAAAGGTGTCTTTCACCTTAATAGTGATGCATATGGAAATGTTTATATGATGGATCAATGACCTAAGTAATTTCTGTAAAGTTAGGTCCCTGGAACCAGTCACTACCAATAATTATGTTCTGTTTAGGACTTGGACCGTTTGTTCAAAGTTTGATGACTGGTGGACTGATTTGATATGGAAACAATCAAACGAAGGGAGTATGGGGGTTTTGTTTGTTTATTTTTGTTTGTTTGTTTCAATCTCCTGGTTAAAGTTTTTCTTGCAAAGAGGAAGCCTTTTCTGATTGCCAAAAGTGCATAATACCCAGAGGTATGTACTCTCATGATATTGTATATTGCTTCCTTCATGGCATTTATTATACTTCATCCTAATTCTATCTGTATCATTCTTCTCTTAAAGACTAATCTCCTTGAGGGCCTGGGCTGGGTGATTTTTGTTTATCTGAGTTTATTTCTTCTCTTATTACAGTGCATGGCACCTAGTACAAGGACAATAAATATTTATTGAATGAACAATTAAACGAATTAATGAATTGCTTGTTTCCAGATCCATCTTAATTAATTTAGATGAAATTCAAGCTCACTCTCTTGGAGGAAAAATGGAAATACTAGTGTATTCCCCAAATATGCCGTGAAAGCATTTGTCTCCTCAGATTATCCACATAAAAGCTGCTAATACATTATAGTATTATTATATCATACTATATTATTTCTCCAATCTTAGTGCTTTCCTATACTTTCTAAAACCTAATTCACTATTTTCTACTTTTCCTTACAATTCCACTTAAATATATATATATATAGAATAGAAAACAATGGCCTTAGGAAAAAAAGTTCCACATAGTTAAAAACAAATTATCTTTAAAATTCCAATTTTAAGTATGTGAAACTAAAACCTTCAAAGGGATAAAAAGAAGGTTCCTCCTTTTATATAGCTATTTCCAATTATATATTTTTTAACTGGTATATAGTACTTAAGATCAGCTGAAGATAACAGTAGAGACATTTATATCTCATTTTATTTTATAACATAGCCTTTCATTTATGCTACCTTTGTATTATTAAAGTTGTATGTTGGGTTTTACTGTCTAAAATCTTTAAAATATATATATATATACATATATATATGTCTTGTCTCTATGAGTTTTAAAATAAATCCAGTATTCAAAAAAATTACAATTTACTTTCACCTACAAATATCATTAAATATTCTGTTACTTTCCATATAAACTCCTATCCATTATGGCCTAGATTGTGAGTGAACTTTTCTTGTATATAGCTGTGTAGAAGTATGAAGGTATTAAAATTGTACCTATAACTTCCTTCTTTAAAATTGACATAAGTCTTTGATTGCTATATTCAAGTGCAGTACCCCCAAACATTATTATGTTAAGTCAGCAACATATTATAAATGTATCATGAAGGTCTACATTTGATATGGTGGGATGCAAGTAATACAGATCACCTTACTGCTAAAGTCTTAGGATGGACACTTCGTCCACAATGCCTATGAAATGTCCTGAAAATTAATACAAAACTTTGTATTCATGTAAGCATGTGCATTTTTTCTGTGTGACTCTTCAAAACTGTTATCAGATTCTCAGAGGCTATGAACACCCATAGTATGGACTAATGTTTTAATGTAAAAGATGACATATATAATAGAACAGTCAACCAAACAGGCAAACAAACATTTGTAACTAATATGTGACAAACATCTCTATCCCATTTGATAAAGTTATCCATTGCCAGTTTCTATAGAGTATTATGTAGATCTTGAGTCTCCTTTGAAAGTACTCAGCCTGACTTTTATCAATTTATTAAATGGCAACTAGATTGGTACACAAAAATTTGGGGTGGTAATAAAATGAATAATTTGTAAGAGTTCAACCTGTTTCTCTTTCTATAATTATTTTTGGTAAAAGATTGAACCAATTTTAACTATTGGAAGAGGGTAATGATGTGAATTACTGCTTTAAATTCTGAAGGCTTGTGGATATACATCTAGTTGAAATAGTTCAATTCTGAGACTATAGAAGCTATTGATTATCTTTGCATTAATGCATTTGTCTGTCCTATATATTTAGGATAGGTGAGAAAAATTGATTTGATGCTCTCTAATCATGCCTTTCCTCATTTGTATTAAAACAACACTTCTACGAAAATTTACCTGTTTGCTAATCTGTTATTATTGTCTAGTTGTAGATTTTTATCTCTATTATTAAGACATCCCAATACTGTGTCTATTGTTTTAATGGTTACTACACTAAAAATGACATAAGCTGGGGTACCTTAACAGAATCTATTTGAATAAGTATTTCATAATTGATAACTACTTTCAGAATAAGTGTTTATTTTTCTTGGCCATATAGTTAATGCAGATTTAGTTGTTCCAATGTGATTACTTGAAAGAAAATAACATTTAAGCAATATGTGTATCTTATCCAAATAATTTCTATACATGAAATTGGAAAGTCAGCTATTATAGTAAATATTATAAATTATTAATTGAATATTTTTGTGATTGTCCATGACCAAGTTAGACATTGAAGAAAGTAGATCCACACTTAAGAGTCTCCAAGATCCCACATTAATTTAAACTATAATACGAAATACTAGCTCTCCAATATCAGCTTTTGCATCATTTGAAAGTCCAATAGTTTATAATAAGTAGAAAGAATATATTTTAAGGGCTTGGAATCCAAGTAATGAATTTAATAAATACTTTTAGGCTTATTTGCAAATAACTAATGATGCATGAAGCATTCTTTTATTTGTTAGACCTTGAATTCTGGAGCAAGTTCTCAGAGTAATTACAGAGGTACTATTTTATACCAGACTCCAAAAAGCCAAGATTGTTTTTTGTGTGAATATTCTATAAACGTTATACAAAGTACTAAGTATTAGAAGGAAGATTCCCTTTATTGCATTCATGTACATGTGTGTATTTTCAAAGTTTCTGAAAAAAAATACTGAGTGATAGTTTTTTTTTCAGCATCTAATAGTAATGATTAGCAAGGTCAATTTATGCATAACCAATAGGGCTCAAAATTAAACACATCGTTACACTTGCTGCCAAGTGCCTATCGTATGATAAGTATATTGTCTTAATTATTTTTCTTTTCTTTTTTTTTTTAACTAAATTAACAGAAGTTAACTTTCTCTCAATTCTGGAGGCTAGAAGTCTGAGATCTAGATGTCAGCTTGGTTTTTTCTTCTGAGGCCTCTCTCTGCAGCTTATTGGTGGTCGTCTTCTCACTGTGTCACATGGACTTTTCTCTGTATGCATGTGCATCTGAGTCCAAATTTCCTCTTCTTGTAAGGACACCAGACCTTACAAGGTCCACCCTAAAGACCTCATTTTAACTGAATTACCTTTCAGGTCCACCCTAAAGACCTCATTCTAACTGAATTACCTTTTTAAAATGTCTATTTCCAAGTAGAGTCACATTCTGAGGCATTGGGACTAAGACTTCAATGTATGAATTTGGCGGGAACACAATTCAGCACATAACAGTGGTGATCTGCCTTCAACTATATATAGTAAACAAAATGAAAGTAATGTGCATGTAATGATTTTTTTAAATTCATTAAGCCACAGAGACATATGTGATTTTTATGTCAATAGTAATAATGATGATAATAATAATCTTTATTATAATAATAGCAATTATCCTTTATTAATAGTTAATCTCATTTAAATCTTCAGAAAAATATGTTTACAGTTAGGTATTATTTCGCTCATTTTATAGATAAGGAAACTGAGACTTAAAAATGTTAAATAATTTTCTCGTGGTTACATGACCAGAAAATGGAAGGGTCAAGATTTTATTCCATTTCCTTGAAGAACCACTTGATAAAATTTATTTTCGTTGTTTTATTTTGATATATGTGTATATTGTAAAATGATTACCACAATAATGTTAGTTAACACATCCATCACCTCACAGAGTTACCTTGCGTGTGTGTGTGTGTGTGTGTGTGTGTGTGGTGAGAGCATTTAAGAACTACTCTCAGCAAATTTCATGTGTACAGTATGGTACTGTTAATTATAGTCTTCATGCTATACTTTAGATCCTTAAAAATTATTCTTCTTTTAATGGAAAGTTTGAAATCACTTTGATCAACACCTCCCCATTTCCCTCACCCCCAGCCCCTGACAACCACCAATCTACTCTGTTTCTATGAGTTCAATTTTTAAATTCTACATATAAATGAGATCATACAGTATCTGTCTTTCTCTGTCTGCATTGTCTTGTTTCAAGAGTAATACGGGATTACAACCAATTTGGAAAGCTGTTTGACAATACGTGTACATAAGTTGAACATGATCATAACCTATGATGAGGCCATCCCATGCCTCTTTTATAGCCCATAGAAGCTCTCATACATATTCACAACAAGGGACCTACACAATAGTATATTGTTTGTAATAGTGGGGAAATAGCCACAGATTAAATATCCTTTAACAGGGAAATGGATACATTATACTGTGGTGTAAATGAAGCACTATAAAGCAATTAAAATTAAGGAAATCAGGTATATATCAATATAGATATATGCCAAGAATATAATGTAAGCAAAATAAACAAGTGGCAGAATAATACCTTCAATAAATTATCATTTATACATTTAAAACATGAAAAATAATGTTTTACATTATTTATGGGTATACACGTAGTGATAAACCTGCATGAAAAAATAAACACCAAATTAGAGATAATGACTATCTGAAGAAAGGAATAGAATAGGAAGAGGAACATTGGCTACTTCAATTATTTATCTAATGGGGCAAATTCGGCAAAATGTTAAATATTGATAAATCTGGTTGTAAGGACTTGAGTCTTCATTATATTACTTTTTGGTATTGTTCTGACCATCTATTGCTGTATAATAAACCATTACAAAACTCGCTGTCTTGAAACAACAATTTATGATGATCTCTCAGTGTTCATGGTTTGACCAGGCTCATCTGGTGGTTCTCCGTGGAGGTGCCTCACCCTGTTGCAGTTAGATGGCAACTGGGACTGTGGTTCTCTGAAGGTTTGACCAAGCTGTCTATGAAGATAGCTTAATGCTTCACGTGACTGACACAATAGCTAGGATATCTGGAACAGTTGGAGGGTTGACTAGATCTCTCTCAATCTCTGTCTTTTGCCTCCTTACTTAGTTAGCTTGGATTTCCTCACAACAGGTTGGTCTCAGGATAGTCAGACTTAGCTGCAAAACTTCTTAAGAACAAGCCTTAGAAGTTAGAGTGTCACCACTATTGCATTCTATTGGTCAAATCAAATTATAGGACCAAACCACATCCATAAAAAGAGGATACACATGGGAGGCATGGTTCATTGGGTGGCTATCTTTGAAGGCTAGTTATCACATATACTTTTCTCTGTGCCTGAAATATTTCATAGAAAAATTGAATAGCATTTTATAGGAGTGGTGTGAATGTTAATTTTATGTGTTAACTGGCTTGGCTATGGTATCTAGATATGTGGTCAAAAATTATTCTATATGTTTCTGTTAAAGTACTTGTTAGATGAAGTTAACATTTAAATCAGAAGTCTTTAAGTAAAGATTACTTTCCCTAATGTGGGTGGGCCTCATCCAATCAGTTGAAGGCCTTAAGGAAAAAGACTGACCTACCCAGAGGAAGAGGGAATTCTACCAGCAGAACTTCAGATTTAACCTGTAACTCTTCCCTGGGTTGCCAGCTTGCCAACCTATTCTATAGATTTTGAATTTGCCAGCCTCCATTATTGTGTGAGCCAATTTCTTAAAATCTCTTTCTCTCTCTCTCTCTCTCTCTCTCTCTCAATCCCTATTGGTTCTGTTTATCTGCAGAGTCCTAATCTGACACAAGTGGTATGGGGATATAAGACTAAATGTTTATTGAATCTTTTGGGTATGAGAAAAAATTAATGCTGTGTCCATTCAACAAGCAATTATTTTCTTACCTTTCAAATGCAATTAAATCCTTCCCCAAATAAGTGGTATAAAATTATTATAGAATCCTGAATGTTATCTTGTAATAACTTATTGCCATTGTTGTTCTTAGGATAGGCAGCTTTTTGTGACACAGGTAAGGACTCACTTATGATATGTGAGCATGTATAAATGTTAAACATACATGAGCCATAATTGAGGTTCTAAATGGATCACTATATTTTAATTTTGTCTTTAAAAAATTTTTATTGGAGTATAGTTGATTTACAATGTTGTGTTTTGATTTTTTAATCAGCCAAATAATATATGTTCATTATAGAAATTTCGGAGAATATATAACACTAGCAAAAAAAGATATGTACAGTACAATTATTCAAATAAAACGCTTTTTAACTTTCTTTAAGGAGAAAAGGGCTTAAGCCTTTGAAGAAATATCTCTATTTGCTTTGCAAACTTTAAGAAAAACAGTATGTAGTGAAAATATTTGGCAATTAAATAAGCCCAGGTAGTAAAGGTGTGGAATACATTGTGTATTTTATGCAATTTTATTGTAGCTATTCGCATTATTTTTATCATTTTTTTACTTGTGATATGAAGAGACTCCTACTTCAAATATATTCCTAACCAGAAGAAAAATTAAATTAGCCTAAAGATGTATTTATTTTCACTAATCATTATAGACACAAATATTTTGCCCTTTCAAATTGTTTAAATAACAAAAACTTTTGAAGAAAAACATAATGTCAGGTAGTTGTATGTCTTTTTCAGTATTTTTTTAAATCCTCAATACGGAATCTAACACACAAATCAGGTTCACACAAAGTAAATAATCGAAGTATCACAGGTATATACTGGCTGACCATCAAACCAACACAGCATTTGGAACTAAATTTTCCAAACAAGCACAGGAACACATAACATGACACAGTGGTAATATATTTGGTCCTCAGAAGACTACGAAGCTACACTGCTCTTCATTACCATCTGGTGGCTACTGCATGGAGTGGCATTAACCATAATTTTAAAAGAAAGTTAGAGGAACTGAATATAGTACTTAAGAATAGGGAGAACCTCAGTGTTATTGATAAGTATTAAAAATCCACGAGGATAAAGGCCAAAGAAGGATTTGGAACTTTCCTTACAATAAAAAAAATATACCATAAAAAGTTATTTATTGGAAACAATCTACAATGGACAAAAGTTGAACGTTTGACAAATATGATTTATGAGTAGCATAAGATCTCCAAATCACATATTTGTTTTGCAAAAGAAAAAGACAATGCAATTTTTTTTCTTTTAGTGATAAATTAGATGGAATTATTTTTCCAGATTTACTAAATATTTTGGTCATCCATGTATCTTCACATGCCATTTGCCAAAGAAATACCCTTTTCCATTTTATCTGCCTGGTAAATACTTATATATCTTTAAAATTTTAACTTAAATGCCACCTAACTTGCGAAGTCTACCTGTGCCATCCTAGCTGAAGATTCACTTATCCATCCCTACAGACTGTTGCTCATCTGCTAATCATTTGCATAATGGTTTTTATTCATGACTGCTTGAGTTTCTCAAGAGAGGGGATGGTACCCTACTTATCATTGTAAGACCCAAGTTCTGAGCATTTAATATGTATTTATGTAAGGAATGAGTCCAAGAAGTTCATTGTTCTTTAGCAAATTTAAACCAATGGAAACCTCTCACATTTCAGGCTTACCAGACAGTTGCAACAAGGACAGAGGGAGATTTTGGAGACTGTAAATGCCCACGTTGACATTTTAAATTTCCCACTTTCATCACGGAATCACAAAGCCAAACTAGAACCAGAAAATCACCTAGTTGTGCCACAAAATTTTAAGTATGAGACTGAGGCTCAGAGAGAATATTTGACTTTCCCAAATTTCTACAACTAATAACTACTAGAATAAGTATTTGAACCCCTATCATCTGACACTCATCAGTGAGTTTTTTATTCTACTGGTTTAATCCCTGACTTCTGTTAGGAGAATTCTCAGTTCTAGAGAACTGGACTTTAAAAATTAAATGCCCCTTTAGGGATCTGAATTCTGTACTTGGCCCATGACCTAGACTACACATACTTATAGGCAATTTAGGAAAACATTAATTATGTTATAGGACAATATGATAATTCAGTTGAACCTTGAACAACATAGTGTGAACTGAACAGATCCACTTATATGCAGGGTTTTTTTCAGTAAATACGTTCTGTAGTACTACAAGATCCGCCTTTGGTTGAACCTGCAGTTATGGAACTGTCATATACGAGGGCTGACTATAAAGTGATAAATAAATTTTCCACTGCGTGGGGGGAGTCCATGCCCCTAAACCTCTCCACCCAATCCCGTTGTTCAAGGGTCAACTGTATATTTAAATTTTTTAAAGTGCTTGATTTTGTGCCAACAGTTCTGGGAATTTACCCTAAGAAAATAGTAAGGTATGCATGTCAAGATTATGAGCACAATGAGCTCATAATTTCTGGCATCTTTGACTATTTAGGGGTATATAATTTAGGGCTGAGTAGGAGGTTTTTGAGATGCTCCAAGCATACCTTGTTTTTTAATCAAAACCATGTGATACCACTATAAAAATAGATGACACAGTCTCTTGGAATGTGTTTGTTTTTGTTTTTGTTTTTTGCCTCTCACTGTTGTGGCCTCTCCCGTTGCGGAGCACAGGCTCCGGACGCGCAGGCTCAGCAGCCATGGCTCACGGGCGCAGCCGCTCCGCGGCATGTGGGATCTTCCCGGACCGGGGCACGAACCCGCGTCCCCTGCATCGGCAGGCGAACTCTCAACCACTGCGCCACCAGGGAAGCCCTGGAATGTGTGTTTAATAAGATATGCTGCTTAAAATCCAGAACTAGTTTTCTTCTGTGAATATGTATTTGATGCCATATCATCCAGTTTTTTTCAGCTTTAGAAATTATACTTCAGGGAAAAAAAGGTTTTGGCATTTTCAGGCTTAACATTTATAGTTTCCATAATTTTGCATTTCCCACGGAGTCTGGCATGTAGTTATTTGTAATTTCTGCTAAGGCATAAATATAAATAGTGGATGCTGAGAGGCCAGGAAGCAGGTAGAGCCAGTCCCTTGGCTAGTCCAAGCCAAGGGCAGTCCTGGGCTGAGGCCAAACACCACCTGGCTTCTTGGTTCCAGAGGTTAATGTCCCACAGCCAGAAACTCTCCCCAACTGATTAAAAGAAAAAAAAAAAAGTGGTTCTTGGTGAAGAATAACCATCCAGTAAAATTTTGAATCTGGTGAATGCTGAAAACATAGCCAATGTGATTTGAGTACAGTCTCTGGAAAGGAACCCTTTGATACTAAAAGAAAGAGGAATTCAAGTGAAAGCAGTGAAGCAGTGCAAACATTCAGTACTCATAAAGTAGAGACTATCAGTGATCTATCTTAACTTACAGTCAGCTTTTTAAAAGGCTTTCTGAAGATACAAGGACTAAAAATGCCTTTTTTTTTTTCTGTCACAGAGAACATTGCTTCTCCCTCTGCAAATTCTCTAAAATTAGGAACCAATGACTCTGAGATGCCTATCAAATCTCCTTACCTAAATCTTAAGGTAGGCGAGCTGCAGCATATGGAGCTCAGTTAAGCAATGTCTTCATTTAATTTGCCCTCTACTCAACTTATTTACAGCCAACTCTCAGCATTTTAGCCCTTTCTAAGAGTATAAAGATTCTCTTCTTTCCTTTCTTCTTGCTCTTTTTTAAAAAATTTATTTGAAACTTTTAAGTATCTGATTTGGGGAAATGTTGATACGTTTTTTCAAGTCATCTAATGAAGAAGCAATGATTTCTTTTTGTTTTCTCCTTGCTTGCTACAATCAAACTATTTTTCTTTGAAATGGAATCCTTTCAACTGAGTTGTTTACAACAAAATTATAATAAAAGGTGTGTTATTGCTATTCCCTTCCATATCAAATAATGACAATACATTTTGATTTTGGGTTAGGATTGGCTTCCAGAAATTTCATAAGTCTTGCTAACCCTCACAAACAGCCCCCTCATTATATTATACTGAAAGAGTCTGGCTCTTGGAAAAGATATTTAACATAGTATAATTTATTTCATTATTCCAGAGTGTATAACCCCACAAAGGTTGCAGTAAAAATGTATAAAAATTACCTTGTAATAATCATAAAGATAGAACTCTGTACTTTTATGGGTCTGGTACATCTACCACCTCTATACTTTGTCTTACATCGTGAATACAAAATGACTCCAAAATCAAATTGCTTCACTTGGTTTTGATTACAGTGACTTTAATTATGATAAAGAATGTGTCCTCTAGGCAAACTGCTTCTAAAATAAGGCATTGTAAAGGCTAAGCATTGAAAAGTATTATATCTGTGTTTTGCATAAGGTTCTATAATTAACATGCTGTTTTCAACATATTTGACTTTGCTTGTAACACAAAATATTGCAATATGTGAATCCAAGCAGAAACATAGAATAGGTGGGACAAATAGAAAAGGTAGTAAGATGATGGATTTAAACCCAATATTCCAATATTTACATTAAATTTAAAAGTAAATATTGCAATTAAAAGACAAAGGTTGCCAGACTGAATAGCAAAAATAAAGCTTAAGTGTATGTCACTTAAAAAAGACTAACTTTAAAAGTAAGAACACAGGGCTCCCCTGGTGGCGCAGCGGTTAAGAATCCACCTGCCAGTGCAGGGGACGTGGGTTTGAGCCCTGGTCCAGGAAGATCCCACATGCCGTGGAGCAACTAAGCCCGTGTGCCACAACTACTGAGCCTGCGCTCTAGAGCCCGCGAGCCACAACTACTGAGCCCACACGCCACAACTACTGAAGTCCGCATGCCTATAGCCTGTGCTCTGCAACAAGAGGAGACAGTGCAATGAGAAGCCCGTGCACCACAATGAAGAGTAGCCCCTGCTCACCGCAGCTAGAGAAGGCCTGTGCACGGCAATGAAGACCCAACACAGCCAAAAATAAATAAATAAAATAAATTAATTAAAAAAAATTTTTTTAAAAAGAACACAAATAATTTTTAGGTAAAGTATACCCCCATATTTTCACATGTCATAGTATCAGATAAAGGAAACAATCTCCAAGGATCATTAGAGAAAAAGGTGGATGCTTCATATTGAAAAAGACATATATACACCAGAATGATATAATAATTCTGAATTTGTTTGCACTTCAATTTATAGCCTTAAAAAACACTATAGGATTGACAAAACTAAGATCCAATTATAGTGGGAGTTTTTAACATACTTCTCTTGAAAAATAATGGAACAAACAGACAACATACGTAGTAAACATATAGATGATTTTAACAGCACAGTTAACAAACTGGACCTTATAAACTGCTCCACCTAACAACTGCAAAGTATGTATTCTTTTCAAATGACATGGGACATTGCCCCAAGTGACCACATGCTGGGGTTTAAAGCAAATCAAAACAAATGTCAAGGGACTGAAATCATACCAACTGTACTCTTTGACCGTTGTGAAGTTACGCTAGAAGTTAATAACGAATAGATAACAAGAAACTCCTTCTAGAGAAAGGAGAAAAATTGAGGGAGATGGAACAAGAAGCCAGAGAGATGGGCAGGATCCAGGTCATGGGAAGACTTAAGCTGTCCTAAGGTATTCATATCCTAACAGCACTGGGAAAGCATTAAAGGAATTTATCTCAGGATTGATATAATCATATTTGCATTTTGAAAAGGTCATTCTGGTTGTGACTATGGTGATGGGAGGTGAGGAGAGTTAGCCTGGGTGAAGAATGGTGTGGAGCAAGGAAGCTCTAGAGGCAAGGAGGCCAATTAGGGGGTGCTTGCAATATTATAGATGAGGCTTGTTTTCTGAACTAGAACAGTGGAATGGGAATTGAGGCTGGAAATAAGTGGAAAGATTAGAGAAATATTAGGTGGCAGGACAGGCCCTGTTAGCATTTGTTGGTGACAAGAAATGACTCCCAGATTCTTGTCTTGGTTAATGCTGGGGTGTGCTGCTTAATACAGAACACGGGAGGTGGGAGGGCAGGAAACTGGAGATAACAACTACAAGACATCCAAGGGGATCCAATCATCACTTAAGTTCAGAACAGTGTTCTGAACCTAAAATATACGTTGGAGATTTTAAGTGGTAAATAAAGCCATGTGAGTAGATGAGATTGTACAAAGAGGTGAGTAGAAAGCTTATGTTAGAACAAAAAGAATGGAAACTTTTAAACTTCTGATATGGACTATCATTTGGGAAAAAATAAAATATTTTTCCTTATAGCTAGACTTTAAAAAATACCATTAATATAATGTACTTACTCTACGGTTTATTTATATAATTTTAAGGAATAACACCTAAAGCTAATGTACTCAACACTATTAATCAACACCATCTACTAAGATTAACAAGAGACATATAAAATGAGTGGCCCCGATGGTCCAGATTATGTCAGAGGCCATGTCAGTAAGCATACCAATCCACATAATTATGGCTTGTCACTAATTGTGCTCTGTAATTTGACTGTAGAAATGGAAGTTAATTAGTTGAGGTGATTTAAGTTAGAGGGTTTCAGGGTTGCTCTTCTGGATAAGAACAAGTGAATTAAAAACATCATGTGTTGACAGAGACAGGTTGATATAAGAGAGGATGGGTGGTCTCCAGGATGGACCAGAAAGAAAGTAAAACCGAAGCTGTTAAGATACTGTAGGTTTCATCCAAATTCAGTATATTTTTAAAAAAATAGATGTGTGTCCTTTAAAAGCTTTTTTAAAAAATAATTTGCCTAGTAGCTCTCAAAACAAGACATTTGGATGGGCTACCCAAGCCCTTGCAGATAAACCAAGAATTATGTGGCTGCTACTGCTGACACTTTAACCAGGCTTCTGCTTACCTCTGGATAAACGTGGCTGTTCGGTTCCAAATTTTTAGTCTGAGATTTGGTGCATACTCAAGGAAGCTTTCTCAATGAGTGGTACACTCTGTCTCAACCTCCCTTTCATAAGTAGTAAGGCAATGTAGCAGGAAGTGCATTGGCATTTCTCTTCCATAAACCTTGCAAGCATCAGGTTCACATTCCTTCCTCTGACATAATGGCTGCAACAAAAATAAACTCTTGCTGGGCTCTCACATGAGGAACTAGAAGAAAAAGGAGTGCTTAGGTCTGAAAGTACTGATGAGGTTGAAAATCTCTCCTTTGAAAGAATATCTGAGGCAAGGTTCGTGTAAGGAACTCCATCAGAACACTCTGGGACCAGGTTTCAACTTACCACGCAGTTTATATGATTCTGAACTTACTCCCAAGTTCTGCCTTATTCTCTGAGCCTCAATCTCTCACTAGTAGCGTAGACTTGAACCTGAGTCCTGTTCTTATTCTCCTTGTCCAGGGAGTAGAATCCTCCCATGCATAATTTCCAGATTCCTGGGCTGGAGTTCCCCTATTTATAGATTTCCCCGGTAAAACTCTCAGCATGTCAACTTGGACATTTGATGCTGCTTCTCTTTCAGCCTCACAAGGACGTGCCCTGATCGTTTGTGTGAACACACTCTTCTTGATGTTAGGTTTCACTACGATGCTTGTTATTAGTCTTCACTGAGACCAATTTGTTGTTTACACTTCCTGATGTTCATGTCCTCCTCCTGCTATCTGGGTTTTTCTTTCCATCTCTGTCCCAAGCCTATTTCCACTTCCCAGTGTCTTCTAAGCTTTGCCACCTCACTGCTGCCAAGTGGGCTATTCTTAGCCCTTTCCACTGGACCCCAGATGCCTCTCATCTGAATACACACTAACATTTCCAGAGCTGAATCAGCACTGGAGTCCCTGTCTGAAGTGGAATGACTGTTCAACAGGTATCTAGACTCATGAGTCAGCTCACAATCAGCTGAATAATAGGGCTCAAAACTAAGACACTGAACAGTAGACATTAGGGGCAAAGGCTTTCTTTTTTTTTAAATATGTACGATGTGATCAGCTGATTATGTTATCAGAGCAACAAACTATAATAAAACATAGCCAAAAAACTAACAGGACCCTTTCACAGACTATTAGAGCAGAAAGAACTTCTAAAATTATCTAGATCAATTCCCTGTCTCCTGCTCCAGTGTTCCTTTAATGATTACACAGCAATCATTGTTTTGGATACTAATGAAGGAAATATGATAAGCAATGAAGAAATTATTTTGTTAGTATAAGTTAACTAATCAATTGAAATATTGACTTATTTCCCTCACACCATTTATTGTGGTGTAATTATCATGCATCACCATGTTATATTTTTATGTAGCAAAGTTCCTGTTTCTTCTTCCCCAAAGCTGGAATATTAATATCTGGTCTTTTCTAATCCTGGCTCCCCCATTGCTTAACTGTTTGACCTTGGGAACGTTGCTTCACTACTCTGGGCTTCTGTACTCATCATTTGCAAGATAAGGATAACGACAGTGCCATTTTATAGAATTGCTAACAAGGATTAAATATGTGTTAATACACGTTAAAACATTTCAAAGAGTGCCTGGAACAGTGAGCACTAACAAAGTGTCAGCTAATTAATAACTAACATATTCAATTTTTATATTAATAACTAACATATTCAATTTTTGAAACTGACACCTTTTTTTTTAACTCATTGCCACTGATGGAGAGAAAGTCTTTCTACAGCTAGAGGTCAAAAGTTTAAAAGTGTTAAAACATTAGGGAGTTAACATACTGGTGTGAATAAGTTTTAGTCAAAGTGAAAATGAGGGCTTTAGACAATTTGCAGTTTCAGTGGTGAATGGAGTTCAAAGGTGGCTGAGGCACCTAAAAAAATGAAAGGAAATATAAGAGTGGGGAAAGCTTCCAAACGAAGATGCAGGAGGCTTGGGCAAACTTCAAAGACTTTCCAGTTTGTTGGAGGAGGTCATGGAGAGGACAGGACTGCTAGTTGACCTGGGCTTCTCCCCCCTTCCGTGTCCTTGAAATGTACATTCTGCCCTCTGTGGGCACACTGGGAGCTGTTTCAGTGACATAGGCTTGAGAGAGTAAGGGGTTGTTGAGACCATTTGGATGGAATACGTGACTGAACCCTGTTAAGACCTCTGTATAAAGTTTTAAGATTCTGGGGGTCATGTGCAGAGATCTACTCATCTTGCAGCACCCAAGACGAGCCTCGCATGTAAGTTCCCTCGCTTATTAGCACTGCCACCTACCAATCTGGAGCACTCTGCCTTTTTCTTGAGCCTCTCCTTGCCCTCCTTGTAGGGGGGCCAGTTTGTGAACCAACACAGCTTTATCCATTGCTGCTGCAGGAATAAACCCAGAGATGTGATCGAGGTCCTCTTTTCTTGCTTGTTTGTGCAGACACACACCAAGCCTGCAACTGTGGTCCTGCCCTGGACTGAGGGGGCTGCATTAGGCACTCAGCCCAGCTGTGAACTGCCTGGGCAGCAAATACTAAGAAAACTGGCAGCAAGACGGATGTGGGGCTGAGCCAAGGACATCTGCATTGTGTGCAGCTTGCCTGGGGCTAAAAACTAGGTGCAGGAATGGTGAGAGTAGGTCGTAGATGGGGCCAAATGATCATGCTTGACTGGAAAGCAGAGATGTCCCAGACGCCAGGGCCAGGCTGTTCCCAGGGAGATCTGTTTGGGGCATGCATACCTCTTCTCTGTGGTGAGTATGTTCCAACTTGTGCTGGGATTTCTGAATTGGACTAATCCCTGCTTCACTTTGTATCTTTAAACTGTTCCAACTCTGGGACAGCTCATACGTTTATACTTTCTAAGTAAAATATATTTCTCCATTAAGAGAAAAGACATCCTTTTTTTCAAGTTTTATGATTTGTGTTTACATCTTATATGCTTGATGAATATGTACAAATTTTCTCCCCAACTCTTCATGATTTATAGACTTCTCTCTGAACTCCTCCCAATCATTAAAAGTTGATTTTTGGATATTTCAAAATACAGGGAAAAAATCATCAAAAAATCATATAACAAACATCCACCGCTTCGCATTCAGCTCTATTAAATTCTAACATTTTGTCAAAATTGATTCAGATCTTGTTTGATAAAATCAAAACATTACAGAAACAGTTGAAACTTCCTCAGTACGCCACTACAACTGTTCTTCCATCTTAAATGTAGTTCTCTTTCCATGCATACTTGTGTATTACTATTGCATATGTATACAAAATAACATTATTTATCATGCTTTTAATATTTTTATATATATAGTATGCAATTTGCTTTTTTTTTTTTTTTTTGCGGTACGCGGACCTCTCACTGTTGCGGCCTCTCCTGTGGCAGAGCACAGGCTTCGGACGCACAGGCCCAGCGGCCATGGCTCACGGGCCCAGCCGCTCCGTGGCATGTGGGATCTTCCCAGACCGGAGCACAAACCCGTGTCCCCTGCATCGGCAGGCGGACTCTCAACCACTGCGCCACCAGGGAAGCCCCTGCAATTCGCTTTTTATACTAACATTATGTTTTTGAGATTACTCATTTTTATACATTGTCATGGTAATTAACCCTAGCTTCTATAACAAACAATACACAGCATAATAAGCTAAAAGTTTACTCCTCCCTCGTGTAAGGTCCAATGTTGTTTACTCATTTAAATTCTGAGTAGATTTCCTCCAGGTACTGACTCAGGGATCTGAGCCTCTTCCATCCTGTGGCTCCTCTATCTTAGACTTCTGTTTTTCTAGCCTCTTTGAAGCGGGAGGAAGAGGAAAAGAAAGGAAAGCACACTAGATATTTAATCATCTTGGCCAAAAAGTAACCCATAACATTCTTCTTGACATTGTATTGCTTGGGACATGTCACAGTCACTCCTGAGTTACGAAAAACAACAACAAACGGTTTCAGAGCATTAGTTAGAAAGTGCTGCCATTAATTGTCTGCTTTAATTTGTGGAGATTTGTCTGCTGTTTATCAGTGTACTATACAAGCCAGGAATAGGCATCGGTTAGTTTTGCAATATGTTTACTCTCTCTGATTAACAAGACAATTCATTAAGATTTTTCTATTCATTCATATGGCCCTTTCTTATCTTTTTTATTCATTCCATTCTTCATTTATTTGACATATTTTTGATCTCCTACAATGTATCAATACCAGGATTTCTTGCTATATACTATCACAATATTTTTCCTAGAGGACACAACCTAGCAGGGAAAAAATATATCCAGCTAACTATAGAGCTATGGCAAAAATATTCAAATAGAGGTTTTAACCAAATACTACAGCAGCTGGAGGAGTACTAGGGAGAATTACATCTTGCTATTCTCCAGGATGAGATGGGCAGAAAAGCACTGCAGTGATAGAATCCAGCATGTAAAAGTCTTGCTGCTGTTTATACAGAAAATGGGAACTGTTCATCATTAATTAAATATCAAGTACCTGGTAATGGAGGAGGAGTTCAATGAAGGAAAAAACAATATAAATAATATAGGCAAAAGATAGGGTCGTGATTCCCTATGTCCCCAAATGTAGCATGTTGCCTTCCATAAAATATGAACCAGGCTGAAAAAGCCAAGATTCTTTTAAAATGCTTCATATTTTGCCCTATAAAAATTCATATTATTGGGTACTGAGTGAAAAGCCAAGCCTATTATCTCTATTATTTTTTCTACATCATTACAAATGTTCAAGCTCTTTTAATAATGACTTAATAGCAATTTTTGGAAAACCATGATCATTTGAATTGATCGTTAAAATGACATAATGACACATAGTGAATTATAAAATTGCTTAACAATTTTCTTAAAAAAAGGAAAAGCAAATCCAGAAATGTTCTTTACCATCTCCTAGGTGACAAAATTTCTATTATGCAGACAATTTAATGAACAAAATGATGTTCCTTGGTCGATATGATGTGAGAGTAGAATCAGTTTTTAAACTAGGTGCTAAAATATCCAACTTGCTATTATTAGAAAATTTAATTCTTAGTAAACAGCATAGACTGTTTTAAAAGCAGTTTGAGTAGCACCAAAATTAGTACTATTTTTTAACTGAAGAAAGGATAATGAGATGTTTGGAAAGAGTGATGATTGGAGTTAAATGACCTGGAATGGAATTCTAGGTCTGTAAGTTACTAGATGCCTTCTGCATATCATATAGTTGCTATATATCTTACTATTTCTCACCTTAAAAACAGAGTTTTGGGTCGGATTGTTAAACTCCCTGCTGGTGTTAACATCCAACGAGTCTAAAGGAGTGTTTGATATCATGCTCTAAATATGACATAACTGTCAGAGAAAAGTTTCATGACTCTGGCAACTACTTAATATTATGCACACCTTCCATAATACTTTCATAAGTATGATGCTTTGCTGATGGTTGCATTATTCATGCGTTTACTCAAACTCTTGGGAAAATAAAAAATGAACATTTTCTTAAGTGAATACTGCATACAGTATTACTTCAGGGAAATATTGAGGAAATATGAGATAGCCTTTTAGGAGAATTGTACTTTGAAAACCACTGTAGGAAACCACATAAGGGCTAAATACAAAGAAATAAATAAGAAACAACTGGAAGCAAAAAGGAATATGAATAAATAAAATAGGAAAGAGTATCTATAAATAGCAAAAATAAAAAACTTTAAAATCTAATAATGTATTCCTTACACAGACACACACACGTGCACACACATACACACTGACTTCTCTTTGGCTATTAACTCTGTGGAATATTGGCAAGATACTTAACTTCTTGATGACTTAATACCTTTGTGATTATTTCATGCATAGCACCTGACTAAACTCTAAATCAAACGTTTGCACGCTGCTATATTAACACTGCTTTAGGGCCCTGTGTATATTCATCATAGATTGCTAATGAGAGGTTAAAATAAGGTTGGAATAACTACTTATTCTCTCTCAGAACTGAAATAATTAATTTGTTGTTAAGTTCAGATTTTAATTATTGACTTCTTCAAAATGGAATCTCTTACCACTTTCCCTATTTTTTACCCATACCTTTATTTTTCCTGTTATAAATATAAGTTGCCTTTTCCTCTTTAACAAAGAACCACTTTTCATGTAATCAATTATTGAATTTTTTCTTTTTTTTTTTTTTTTTTTTGCCGTACGCGGGCCTCTCACTGTTGTGGCCTCTCTCGTTGCGGAGCACAGGCTCCGGACGCGCAGGCCCAGCGGCCACAGCTAACGGGCCCAGCCGCTCCGCGGTATGTGGGATCCTCCCAGACCGGGGCACGAACCCGTGTTCCCTGCATCGGCAGGCGGACTCTCAACCACTGTGCCACCAGGGAAGCCCAATTATTGAATTTTTATTGTTTCTAGTTTTTAGCAATGAAACAAATGCCACAACAAGATAATGTGCTAATACTGGATATTTACAATTTTAGAATATGAATTTTCTTCATCTTTTGGCTCTTTACTGTCAATTTATAAAATTTATATACATCACTAACTTTTAAAAAGGAAAATTTATTTTCTCTGAAAAGAAAATTTTAAGATTTTCCATTCTGATATTGGTTTAGCTTTAAAATATTAATTAGATTGAATCAAACTAATTTGAAACAGACCTCAAAATTCACTAATTTTGGGAAAAAAAATGCATTTCTCATCTGACTAATGAAAGATTGGTTGTGGCCTCATGTTGGTTAGCAGTAACTGATACTGTTAATCATTTCTTTTTCCTTGACATACTTTCCTATCTTGGCTCTCAAGACACCAAATTCTTCTGGTTTTCTTCCTACCTGCTGTTCCTTCTTAGTTTCTTTTTCTAGTTCCTTTCCATCTACCTCAAACTCAAAAGATTGAAAAGCCCCAGGGGACCTTGAATTTCTTCCTTTTCTGCTATACTCACAATGTTGGTGAAATTATGCAATCCACGGCATTAAATGTCATCTTAGTTTGCTAAGATTGCTGTAACAAAATATCACAGACTGGGTGACTTAAACAACAGAAATTTATTTTTTCATGGTTATGGACCTGGAAGTTCCAGATCAAGGTGTTTGCAAGTTTAGTTTCTCCTGAAGCCCCTCTCCTTGGCTTGCAGATGGCTGACTCCTTGCTGTGTCCTCACCTGGCCTTTGTGTGTGAACTCCTGGTGTCTCCTCCTCTTCTTATAAGGACACCAGTCCTATTAGGTTAGGGCCCCACTTTTATAAACTCATTTAACGTTGATTTACTCTTTAAAGTACTGGGCCTATCTCCAAATACAGTCCCATTGAGGGTAGGGCCACAACATAAAAATGTTGGGGGAGCACACAATTAAGTCCGTAACAAATATTGTCTACATGTTGATGGCTTTCAACTTTACACATCCAGCCAACACTTCTTCCTTGACATGAAGTCATCCAAATAGATGAAAGTTAGCCTGTCCCAAACTGACTTAGGACACAAACCCCCATTCCCAAACTGTCCTTCAACACAGTCCCTGTCTCGGACAATGAGAACTCTTCTATCCGCTCAGCTCAGAGACTTTGGAGTCATCCTTAATTCCTCTCTTTCCCTCACACACCATATCCAGTCAGCAAGTTCTGTTAACTCTAGCTTCAAAATGTATCTAGAATATAACCACTTCTCATCACCACCACCCCTATCATAATTTTTTCACCTGGATTAGTGATATAACTCCTTCCCCCCCTACTCTCCAGAAGCCTGTATTCCAGAGTAGCTAGAGTGATTTTGTTAAAAAGCAAGTCGGACTGTGTTATTCCCCACATCATATTCTTCCACAGGCTTTCCATCTTACTCAGAATATATCCTGTAACTAACCCACCTCCGGTTGCTTTTCCTGCCTCTCACTGTGCTCTAGCAACACTGGCCTCCTGAAACACACCAGACACGCTTCCACTTCAGGATCTTTACACTTTCTGTTCTCTGTTGGAAAGGATTGTCCTCACTAGATCTACATGGCTCACTCTGTCTCTATCTGTAGCTCTTTACTCAAATGTCATCTTTTCAATGCAGTCTGCCTGCCGACCATTTCTAACATTTCAGCAAACACATCCCTTCTCAGGTTTTCATTCCCTGGTTTACAATTTTTTTCTCCTGTAACTGTCTAAATATACAGTGTACTTTACATATTTGCTTATGGTCCATTTCCCTCACCAGAATATAAACTCCATGATGGCAAGGGTGTATTTTTATCTGTTTTGTTCAGAGCTGTATACTCAGTATTTAGGATAGTACTTGGATCATATTAGACATTAGATAAATATTGTTGAATTTATTTATCCATTCATTCAGCAAATATTTACTGTATACATATTTTGTGTCAGACAAAATTCTAGTTAAGGGATATGCATTGGTGAATTAAAGAAAAAGCTTCTTTTCCTCATAGAGCTTTGATTGAGTGGCTTTATTGTAAGAATGGATATCATAGTGTTGAACACAGAAATCCCAGCCACAATACTGGGTCATGTGGGCACACAGGAAATGCTGAAACCACTAGTGATAGCAGATATCATGATGAACTTGGAAGTGGAAGGCATTCATGGCAGCCCACAGTATGGTTGTATTTTTAGCTTCTCTGCAGGTGCGTAGATATTCAGTCATATGCGGTCTTATCTCAGATGTCCTGCCCTCATTATTACTCAACTACTACCTTAGTTACTGCTTGTCTTCTGGGGAAATTCTTCATTATCTGTTCACCAACTTTTGGATATTTCACTGTCTATGCTCCACCTTTTCTCCATCAGAAGCACTGTAGCATAGTAGTTGATAATACTGGCTTTAGATTTTGACTTTGTGAGCTTGAACCCTGGCTCTGTCATACCTAAGCTGTGTGACCAACAGCAAGTTGCTTTTCGCATCTGTTCTTCCTTTAAAGAAATCTGAAATGAAGACAATGTCGCCAGAGTTTAAAGATGTTAGGTATAAATGACTTAATAAAAGACTTACAGCAGTGATAGACATGTAGTAAGCATTAAATAAATTGTAGCTTCTTTTAATTCATAATTTTTTTTTTTTTTTTTTTTTTGCGGTTCGCGGGCCTCCCACTGCCGCGGCCTCTCCCGCCGTGCAGCACAGGCTCCGGACGCGCAGGCCCAGCGGCCATGACTCACGGGCCCAGCCGCTCCGCGGTATGCGGGATGCCCCCCAACCGGGGCACAAACCCGTGTCCCCTGCACCGGCAGGCGGACTCCCAACCACTGCACCACACGGGAAGCCCAATTCATAATTTTTAAAAGAAGTATGGCTTATTCAAAATATCTGTTCCTTCTTATTTCATCACAACCAGTCAACGTCATGGCACCTCCTCTAACTCATAAATGTTTAATTTCTGTACTTTTTGCCTATAGCTTCAGAATAATTGCTTAACAATTGCTTTCAATTTCACTGCATTTAACTGAAAAATTAAGGAATAACTTAGTTTATTGGTTTATTTGCATATCACTTAATTTTGTCTTAATTTCCTCTTTTTTGTATTGATGTTTTGTTTTGCTGTAGTATTCCTTAGGTAATGCTTGCCAAAAGGATCTGTAGGGGGCAAACTTTTCTCAGTCCTTTTATGTCTAAAAATGGCTTTATATTGTCAACACAACTGAATGCTCGTTTGTGAGAGTACAGAATTAGCACTTGAAAATCATTTTCACTCAGAATTTTAAAAACATTGCTTCATTGATTTCTGGTACTAAATTTGTTGATAATAATTTCAGATGTACAGGTTAATAAACTTTGTTTTTCTCTTGTTAAATAAAGAATTTCTGGTACTAAATATGCTGATAAGAATGACAAATTATTTTCTTTTCCATGAAAATAATATGGTTTTTCTTAAGACAATCTTGAATTTATCCAAGATGCTCTGAAAATATACCAGAATATACTGATTAATGCTGTTTAACATTTAATGAGCTTGTTCAATTATAAAACTAGTAACTTTTGTCACTTCTGGGACATTGTTATTTCTTTTACTATTTGTTCTTCTTTTCCTCTGTTCTTTCCTTATGTAACTTCTGAATCTCTTTTCAATGACTCTTTGTCTTTTTGCAATGCAATCTTGATAATTACTTGATTCTATTATCTGACTCACTAATAAAATCTTCAGTTGTGTCATTCATCTATCAAATTTTCTTTTAAAATTTGCAATTACATTTCAAATGCCTAGAGCCCCAGTTTTTTATTTTTGTTGTTATTATGGACCTTTGTTTTTGCCTAACAGTTTATTCATTTTATTGGGTATTCTGTCTATACTTAAATCTTTTTCAAGCTATTATATTTGCTTTAAAGTAGTTTTACTTTCCATTAGGATTTAGTTTTCTGCTTGTGGAATTTATTCCTTTTACTTCATGATGTTGCTTTCCTTAAAGATCGGCTGACCTTTGATTATCTAGCCACAGTTATATGTGAGGGTCCGTATTAAATAGTATTTCATTTCTTAAACCCACATTAGAACCATTCCATGTCTATGGTTAATACATTTCTGATTATAGGAAGTGAAGGAGCCCTGCAACTTCCAGATACTCCACCCCATATTTATTCAGCTTTAGCAGAGAGTACAAGTGACTTTTGACTGAAGAAAACATTTTGTTGCTTAAAATGTTGGATGATTTAGATTTTATCTCCAAGAGGGAGAGTGGTTTTGTAAATTTGGCTTCTTCACTCAGAAAATGATTAATTCTTTAATTAACAAATTACACTGTCTCTGTATCATTCTAAGATCAGTCCAAATGTCTAGGTTTTCCCAATTTTCCTTCAAATTCCTCTTAAAATAATTGGAAGAATTTTGATAACAACAAAATAAAAATATGTTAGTAATGTTTTGATCTCCATTTAGTAATGGTGAGTGTATTTAATATGGGGCAGAAAAATACAGTTTTATTTCCCAACCATATCTCCTTTCCTTTTCTGGTCTCATTCCTGTTCTTCCTCCCCTTCCTCCCTTCATTCTTCCTCCCGTTACTCCACTCATCTCACCACAATGTTCAGTTCTCCCCGAAATACCACCAGTTCCTTTATTGCCATAAACTGTGTAACCTGAAGCCTTTGCTTGTGTTTTCCACCTGCCCCAACTTCTCCCATGCGCTTAACTCAGTGAATTCAAGGTCTAGCAGAAAGTTTCAATTCTCTAACACTACAGGGTAGTATGGAATGCTCTTTTCTCATTTATAGTAATTCACATGGGAAGTCTTGTTTACCTTGTTAGTTTTTATCTTTTATTGTTTTATAATTTTTTTAAATTTTATTTATTTTTGGCTATGTTGGGTCTTCGTTGCTGCACATGGGCTTTCTCTAGTTGCAGCGAGCAGGGGTTGCTCTTCATTGCGGTGCGCAAGCTTCTCATTGTGGTGGCTTCTCTTGTTGCAGATCACCGGCTGTAGGCATGGGGGCTTCAGTAGCTGTGGCGTACAGGCTCAGTAGTTGTGGCTCGCGGGCTCTAGAGCGCAGGTTCAGTAGTTGTGGTGCACGGGCTTAGTTGATCTGCAGCATGTGGGATCTTCCTGGACCAGGAATCGAACCCATGTCCCCTGCATTGGCAGGCGGATTCTTAACCACTGCGCCACCAGGGAAGCCCTTGTTTTATAATTCTAAAAATATTTTTGAGTAAATGAATGAGCCCTAAGGCTATATGTTTAGATAGAAAACTGTTCACCTGGGTAATAGCCTGGCTTTTGTCCTTCAGTTAATTCCAGGTACTAAAAATTTAGTCTATGAAATAAGTAAGATGAAAAGTATAAATAGTTCCTACTAAAAAAATAACAACAGAACCTCTACATATTAACAGAGTTATGAATGGCAACATTTTAAATGACTGTCTAAAGCAGTATCTCCTTGGTAGCAACCTGAATAGTCATTCTGTTTGATTTTCTTCTACCCAGAGGTCCACATTGGTCAGCCAGATGTCACAACATGCCAAGCACTTCCAGTTTTTAGAGTGACTCTTTACAACATTCCACTTGGGGAGCATAGGTCTGTTGTGCTTAAAGAAAAAAATATCCCTAATTCTGGCTTGTTCTAAAAATGTAAATCACTCATGTCATAGGATAAACCCTAAATGCACTTAATTACATACGAGAATTTGCAAAAATCATGTAATTATATCAATAGAGGTTAAAAAAGTATTTTATAGTGGTAATATTTTTTATAATTAATAGTGTACTGGTAAAGAGTATAGATTGTCTTTAGACTACATAAATTTGAATTCTGTCTTTAACATTTCATTGTTTGATCTTGGATGTATTAATGAACTTTCTGTGTCTCAGTGACTTCATCTGTAAAACAGAACTAATTATAGTATCACTACCTTATAAGGTATTATAAACACTAAAAATGTCAAGTGTTTAAAATAGGATTGGTAAGTAATAAGCCTATAGAAATGTTAACTCTTCTTACTAAAACATATAAAATTAGTATTTTTAATAAAAGCAATAACTTGGAACAACTTTATTAGTAAGATTGTATATTTTTTCTTTCTTTTTTTTCTTTTTTTGCGGTACGCGGGCCTCTCACTGCCACGGCCTCTCCCGTTGCGGAGCACAGGCTCCGGACGCGCAGGCTCAGCAGCCATGACTCACGGGCCCAGCCGCTCCGCGGCATGTGGGATCCTCCCGAACCGGGGCGCGAACCCGTGTCCCCTGCATCGGCAGGCGGACTCTCAACCACTGCGCCACCAGGGAAGCACAGATTCTTTTTTTTGTTTTGTTTTGTTTTGCGGTACGCGGGCCTCTCACTGTTGTGGCCTCTCCCGTTGCGGAGCACAGGCTCCGGACGCGCAGGCTCAGCGGCCATGGCTCACGGGCCCAGCCGCTCCGCAGCATGTGGGATCTTCCCGGACCGGGGCACAAACCCGCGTCCCCTGCATCGGCAGGCGGACTCTCAACCACTGCGCCACCAGGGAAGCCCCAGATTGTGTATTTTTAAACAAGAAATCTAATATTTATTTGGGAGGAATTCTGTTTAAAACAAGAAGAGAATACCCTTGTAGTCACTCAAAATATTGGAAATAGAAGAAATATTGGAAATAGTAGAAATATTGAAAATAGTAATTTGAGAAGAAATTAAAAAGAAGTATAAATATAAGAAAAGAATAAAATATGAATTTATTTTCGATAAAATAATTTTAAAATTGTTATAGCATGATGATTAAAAGTAAAATGAAAAAGAGATAAAAATGTACCTGGCTGTATTACATGATATCAATTTTAATCTCAGAAGTCCACATTATGGTATATGTATGAATAAGAAGGGTGAAAAATACAAAGTAAAAAAAAAGACATTTTTCATATTATCAGCTAAAGGTCTGTTAAATAACTGGCTATTAATATAGCCTGAAACAGAAGACCTTTTTATAAGAAAATAATAAACTTTTAGAGAATAAATACATATGCAAAAAAAATGAAATGAAACTATTTCCATTAGCACAGATAAAAATACTAAAGTTAATTAGTAGAGTTACTGTAATAAAGTTACACAGGTTTTATACTCTTAATAAATTAATACAGTACTTAATCTACAAAATAAAGTGTTAAAGCATAACAAAGGATATGTATTTCAAAAATAGTGTGGCTACCTTACCAAAATTCAAACCTTACTAATAGTGATTGTAATAAAAATATATCATGAATGAAAGTTTGTACCCTTTCACCAGTTGTAAGATGAGCAAGATCTGGGAATCTAACGTATATCATGGTGATTATAGTTAATAATTATTGTATTGTATATTTGAAATCTAAGAGAGTAGATCTTAAGTGTTCTTAAGTGATCTTCAGTGCTTTACAAAGTATTCAGATCCATTTATATGCCTCCTGAAAGTATATGAGCATCTCTAACCAATAGTTGACATTCTTAAATTGTTCATATCTGATACGTTTGAAATGGCATATCATTGTTTTAATTTGCAATTCCTCATTTAGAGGAATTTACACACATACACACAAAAGTAACTATGTGAGGTGATGGATATGTTAATTTGGTTGTGGTAAGCATTTCACAGTGTATACATATATTACTAATTATTATATATAATTGAATGTGATATATATAAAACTAAGTTTATATATTATATATGATACATATATCATATATCATTCATATAAGATACTATATATATATATATATATATAATATTAGGTTAAATCAGAAACCCTGATCAATTAAACAGAATACAAATTCCACAGATTCAGAAAATTGCATATTGTATGACTGTTAGTATTACAAACTATCCTTAAGATAGATTGTGGTAATTTATCCTGCCTCCAAAGTGTATGAAATTATATTTCTCTACAGCATTCATGATGCTTGAGGTTAAATCCTTTTAAAATAACAAACTAGTGAATAAAACTGGTACTTCATATTTTTTAAAATATTGTATTAATTTGATTACTACTGAGGTTGAAAATTTTTAATATAACTTTTGGAAACTTTCTTTTGTGAGATGCCTGTTACAATCATTTGCACATTTACTTATTAGGTTTATTTATTTCTCTTATTGATGTGTATCAATATTTTAAAAAATATAAATTATAAATA
Source organism: Globicephala melas (assembly GCF_963455315.2). Classification (NCBI taxonomy): domain Eukaryota; kingdom Metazoa; phylum Chordata; class Mammalia; order Artiodactyla; family Delphinidae; genus Globicephala; species Globicephala melas. The sequence goes on from NC_083318.1 coordinate 69,773,471, forward strand.
TATCTTCCAAGTTTGTCACTTATTAGTTTTAATTAGCTTTTATAAAATATTTCAAATACCTAGAAATGTAGAGAGAGTAGAATAATAACACCCATTAATCAAAACATATCATGTTTTTTTTCTTGGATAAAGTATTATAGATTCAGTTGAAGTATGTTTTATATCCTAAAACCTAGTACCCTTCCTATCATTGTTGTCTATTTTTACAATAGAACTCTGTCTATTTTTCTATCTATCTATTATCTACCTATCTCAAATCTATATCTATACACATAAAATAATATATATGCTGATTTTTGCACTTAAATATTTTAAACTTTACTTAATGTTATCACACTCATTTCATTCCATACTAGCTCTTTTTATTGTTTTGTTTTTGCATAATGTTTTGTATTGAGATTTATCTGTGTAAAAGCATATAGATATTTATATATTTTGAGTGTTGCATTCCATTATGTTAACTATAGCTTATTTATTTATTCCCAACCGATAAATAAATATTTAGGTCGTTGCCAGTTTTACACTATTAAAAGCAACGCTGCGATCAGCATTCTTAGACTGCACGAGCATATCTTTATGGTGTGTTCCTAGTGGTAGAAATTCTGGGTCAAATGGCATGTGCGTCTTTGACTTTATCAGATATGCACAGATTGCTTTACAAAGTATTCAGATCCATTTATATACCTCCTGAAAGTATATGAGCATCTTTAACCAATATTTGACATTCTTAAATTGTTCATATCTGATACTTTTGAAATGGCATATCATTGTTTCAATTTGCAATTCCTCATTTAGAGTGGCTATTTGTCTTTATTTTCTTTCTCTTTTATTTACTTGTGGGAGATTTTTCCTTTTTGATAAATTCTTCATACTAATCTTTAGGCAGTTAAATTTGCTGAAAACACCTTCTTTCAGTGTGTGACTTGACTTTTCACTATATTAATAGGGTCTTTGATTTAAAGGTTACATTTTTATGTGATTATCGCTATTAACTTTTCCCTTCATAGTTTATACTTTTGTTTATCTTTAAATCTTTCTCTACACCAAAATCATAAATATATTTCCTATACAGGTTTCCTAAAGTTTTGAAGTTTTGATTTATGTTTGAATTATGTATCCACCTGTAATACATTTTCATGCATGAAATTAGGTAAAAACCTACTTTTTTCCCTTTTATAGACAATAAATTGTCACCATAGCATTTATTGAATAGCTCATTCTTTCCCAGTTTTCCTAAAATAGAGGAATATTTTTATGCTCTTTATTTGGTTGTGCTATTTTGTTTTTAACTATCTCTACATGAATCCCAAACTAAACACAAACTCTTTCAATTTCAATAGCTCAATAAGTCTTGATATCTCAAAGACAAGTGCCCCCATATACTCCCTCTTTTTTTCTTGCAGATTTTATTGTCTTTTTTTTTTTTGGATGGCTTTATCATATTGAATCTTCCCAGCCACACATTTTTCACTTATCTAAGTCTTATTTTATGTCCTTCAATAATGTTATACAGATTCTCTATAAAGCTCTTACACTTTTTTCAGTTATTCCTAGATACATTAGAATTTTTTTTATTACTGTAATAGAATACGTTTTCCTATTATGGGGTTTTTTTTTTTTTTTTGGTAACTGCTGTGTATGAAAATACTACTAATGTGTATTTAAACGTTATTTGATTTTGATGTCAGAAGGTTAGTTTAACTCTCTTACTATATTCTTATACATTTGGAGACTTTATCGGATTTTCTCTCTAGACAAACTCACCATGTGGAAATAAGGAAAGTTTAACTTTTTCCTTTTCTATTTTTTTAAAAAAGTTTATTGTCTCATTGCAATATCATACCTCTATTATAGTGTTAATTATTCCTACTTTAATGGAAGTACCTCAAGTATTATGATTAATTACTTTACTTTTCAAGTATATGTTTTAAAAATAACTTTAAAATTATATATTCACCTCTATCAACATTTTCTCTTAATTTTTCTCCTTTTGTAAGCATACATCCAAGAGAAAAGATGTTCAATAATCATTTATTAAATGCTGAATGATTAGATTATAGGTACCTATCTTTTATTTTTATGGTTTAATTTTTTTTTTTTTTTTTTTTTTTTGCCGTACGCGGGCCTCTCACTGCTGTGGCCTCTCCCGTCGCGGAGCACAGGCTCCGGACGCGCAGGCCCAGCGGCCATGGCTCACGGGCCCAGCCGCTCCGCGGCATGTGGGATCTTCCCGGACCGGGGCATGAACCCGCGTCCCCTGCATCGGCAGGCGGACTCTCAACCACTGCGCCACCCAGGGAAGACTATGGTTTAATTTTGTACCTTTAAGTCTTTAACTCAAAAGTGTTAGAAAGTTCTTCTATTTATTATTTTCCAAAGATATAATTTTGCTAATATTTATTGGAAAGACTATCATTTATCCACTAATTTGAAACATTAATTTTATTACATACTTAATTTTTGTATACCGAAGTCAATTTCTGGGGAATGGAAGATAGCTAGGGTGGGCATTTATTTCATCCTCACTCATGGGAAGGAAGCTGCTTTGTAGTATTTCCAAACAATTACTATCACCTTCATTCCACATATATCCAGCCTGATATATCCATTTACATAAGATTTTAAGCCAACTGTAGGACAGGTAATAATAGATTAATTATGACTGCAGAGTCTCATACTTGTTGAGCACAAAATAGATGCTCAATAAATTTGATTGAAGCAAGACTGAATGAAGGTAAACTTTAGTTATATTCTTAAACAATAAATAAAAATGTTTATTATATCATTTTTAACAAAATTTCTATTAATCCTCCCCTTAAAGTGTGCCATCTACATTAAAGCTACACAGTATTTCTGATACAGCTTATCAAAACCAGCTTTAGCCTGTACATAATTTGTCTGGACTCAGTATTTACGAGAATAAATAAACAAGCGAGACTAAGTGAAACCAGCATTTTCAAGTTTGATCCCAATTCAAAGTAGCAATTCCAAGCTGCTTACTCTAAATTCTTATCAGTAAGCATATTCACTAAGAATATTCGTAACATGTGTAACGTTTCTTGATCTTGAGACACTTCCATCCTAGCTGGATGATAATTTTTTGTTTCAGTAAGAGTTAGCAGGAGAGGAGAATAGGATGACCAATGGCTCTCAGGAGCAGCTTTCACAGAAAAAAAAAAAAAGGAAATTGAATTGATTCTTGAAGGGGTGAAGGTCTTATTTAAGAGGATTGGTTTGGGGATAAAACAAGCAACTTCATAAGTGGAACTTCATAAGAGGAAATAAGTGTTGGCTTTTTCAAGCCATAGCAAATCCTGCACTATTTCTGGATCTGTGATGTTTAAAATTTTAAAAATTTTTTTAGTTATTTCTCGGTATTATTTTGAATTTATTCTTTCCCATTTGGTCCTGAAAATTATTCAAGGCAGCTTACACACTATATATATTTGTGCAACATATCTGTTTTTCAATTAGTGACAAAGGAAAATTAAATTTAGAATTCTAAGGCATCAGGGAGAAATATAATATATCAATATGCAGGTCATTAAGATCTTACATAATGATTAAAGCTGAATTGTACCAATAATTCTAAGATTCCCAGTGACCAAAGCAAACAGGGAAGTGAGTGAATTTTAGGATTCAGGAAACAAAACACTTTTCAGAGTACTAGGGTCTGGGAAAAATTTTCTCCCAGAGGTCTTCACACATATGATACTGAGTGGTACAGTGGGCTCCATCCTCAATAGTATCCCAATAACAGATGTGATCATGAGTATTTTATGACTTCTTGTAGTATCCTTCTATATAAGTGGAAGGCATAATTTAAATGCGAAATTCAGTGAAACTGATCCCAACTGGGGCATGCTAAACATTAGAATTCAAGTATGCAAAGTCACCAATAGTCTTCCTTAATTCTAGAATAAAATCTTGACCCTTTGGCAAACACTGCTAAATAAAATCCTGGTAGTTATTAAAAATGAATTATTGGGGTTTATGACCACCTAGAAAACATAAAAAAAAATTAAGAAACATGATTAACATCGGTCCCAGAAGAAATGGCCATAGTGTTTAAGGTTGTCATGAGGCTCAAATGAGAAAATGAAATTGATGTATATGTAGAATGTCAAGGTCTACACATGTGTAAACATATGTACAATTCTTTAGGCACCTTTCAAAAGTCTCCAAGTCCTGATATTTCCAACTATTTTATGTCTCCATTACATTTCTGAAATCTTGCACTAGTCTATCACCTCCTCTCTATGCTATACATTATCTGACTTTAGTTCCTTTTGCTTAGGGTATTGTGATATCCCTTCTTCTTCCTTGTTCTTTTCACTCTCTCTGGTTCCTCCTCTTGGGGTCTATGCTTAATAGCATAGAGCAGATAGGTTGATAGATTCTGGGTTGAAATGTTGATTCCACCATTTATTAGCTGTTTGGTATTAAATGAATTACATTACCTTGATTTGTTCTCAGTATCATCATCTATAAAATAATAATAATAAATAATCATAATAATATCTACCATATTTGGATTGCTACAAGGTTTAAATGAGATCATCTATGTAATGTGCATGATAACCAGCAAATAGTCCACAGCTGATGAATGTTAATCCTTTTTATCATGATTATTCTATCAGAGCATTTTAAAACCTAAATCTGACCCTGACCCTACTTAAAACTGTCAGTGATTCCCAGAAGCTTAAATTTGCATAGTGGAGTATGTAACTTTCCTTGTAGTCTGGCCTCAGCTTCCCTTTGCACACTCACCACCCTCCGTCACTACCTCCCTCCTTTTATATTCTGCTCAAGTATTTCAGGGTTCAGCTATCTAAGCAGACCATAGGCTTTGAAGTCTCATAGTTTGTCAGTCTCTTTCAAGTCATTTGGCACATGCTGTTCCCTCCTTCTGGAGTTCCCCTCCCTCCCTGCTCTGGCAAAAACCTTTCTCCTCCAGAAACCATATCTGCCTCTCTCCGGTAGAAGTAACAACCTGCCACTATATAAACTATATAGAGAAATATTGAATTTACTTATGTTTATGTCCATCCCCCCTATCAGTCTGTGAATTTCTCTAGGTCAGGAACCCTTTTTAAGTCATCTCTGAGTCCCAAAATACCCAGAACATAGACAAGAGTTAATATATACTATTAAAGAGATGAACAACCCCCTGGCAAAGGGCCTCCCACCTCACATGTGCTCAATGGCTTCTATCGAATTGCATTGACTGAATTTAATTTAATTCAAACAACTCTTTCTCCTACAGAACCCCAATCTAATAGCAAACAGAGGCTTGGGTGTTTCAGGGTCCTGTTTTGGGTTATTAATACATGCTAACACGCTGGCAATTAAAAAAGAGGTTTTCCTCACTAGAACCTAGAAGAAAAGTGGGACTTGAGGCGAATGGCTCTAGGAAAAGGATTGCCTGCCCGAGATGCTGCCTCTGGCTTGCTTTCACCCCACCTCTCTCGCTTGGTGAGACAAGAAAGGCGGAGGGAAGAAAAGTGGGAGAGCGGGGGAGCGAGCACAAAAGTCGACCCTCTTCTCTTCCTCCTCCCATAGAGAAGGACGGCAGTAAGCCAGACGTGCTAAGACTCCTCTCAAGCGGACCTGATTCCTGGACTCTTCAAATACATCCTGAGTTTCCTTCTTCTGTGGCTCTCCCTCTCCACTCACTTTACCCCTCACCCATCTCTCTCTCTCTCTCTCTCTCTCTCTCTCTCACACACACACACACACACACACACACACACACAGGCAACCAGAGAGAACCGCCTCGCCTCTAGACTCCCGGTTCTAAGACCACCGTGACTGTCAACGAAATATGCCAATCACAGGCAGCCTAAGCCATATCCCTGGAAACTGAGTAAAAAAATTAGGTGGAAGTCAGAAAGGAAATGAACGTAGAAACCTCCAGTGCACAAAGAAAGATCCGTATACACAAGCACGAGCAAGGAAACAGCAGGGTATCTTTTACTACACGGAGGACGCGGAGCACCACAAACAGGAACTTTAAAGGGATTGAAATCTGTTGCCTGTTCCACTAGGAATATTGTTTGCAAGGCACAAGGTGTCTTTTGGTAGTGAGCACCCTCTGCGCATGCGCAGGTCCATTCGGGAATTACTGCCCGGCCGCCGACTAAGTTGCATTCCTTGAATCTTCGCAGAAAAGACAATTCTTTAATCAGAGTTAGTAATGTGGACAGTACAAAACCGAGAGAGTTTGGGGCTTCTCTCTTTCCCTGTGATGATTGCCATGGTCTGTTGTGCACACAGGTGAGCTGCTGTTGTTGAATGTCTTTTTTTCTTGGTGTTTTTCTTTTTACATGCTTGCTGGATCATGTAGCTCGTTATTTGGGGGGTAGGTGTGCCTGTCTATTTTTATGTCTGCTCGCAGTTTGTGCTCATTCTGAATCCGGTCCCTACTTCTTCCCTTCAGCGCCAATGAGCCCAGCAACATGTCATACGTGAAAGAGACAGTGGATAGATTGCTCAAAGGTTATGACATTCGCTTGCGGCCGGACTTTGGAGGTAATGTTTCATCTTTTTTTTCAACCTGTAACCCATATCTAGTTCTCCTTTCTTGTCAAAGACAAATGTCAAAAAAAAAAAAAAAAAAAGAAGAAGAAGAAACATGTCATTTTGGTAAGCGTGCCTTACGCCCTACGCTCTGGCCACACACACACACACACACACACACACACACACACCACGCCGGAGCCCCAGTCGCAGGTGGATGAACCCCAGGCAGAGCCGACCTTCCCCCGGCCCGACACACCCTCTGCATAGTCACTGCATCATTCGTGTGCCCACACCTGTTTTCCCAGGCTGTCCCCGGCAAGGGGGTGGAGGGCTGGGGGTAGCGGAGCCCATTCAGAATGTAGATAGCGCAGGGAAGCCCCCCGACCCTCCCCAGCCTGTGGCCACTCTGAGATTATGCCCGTAATGTGTCCCACCTCCCCGGTAGGGCCCCCCGTGGACGTCGGGATGAGGATCGATGTCGCCAGCATAGACATGGTCTCCGAAGTGAACATGGTGAGTGGCCTCGCTACTGGCCCGGCAGCCGGGCTTACGCAGATGCGAAACGGACCGGTCCCCGTGCCCTCTGCGTTTCGTTGGCGGTCACCTCGCCCCGGCCCATGGATCCCGCTCCGCGCCCGCTCCCCACTCTGGCACACACACACCCTGCTGGCCCTGGTTTGTATTTTCGACACACACACACACGGGCTACTGCGGTGTTCCGGAGGAAACGTGCTCCGCACTATTTGGGGAAGGACGGTGACTGTGGCGCCGGCAGAGCCGGTGGGGCGGAGTCAGCGGTACTTTCGCTGGGTTTCCTTCGGTGTTGAGAGGCGTAGGGCACCACCTGCCGGTGGCCGGGCGGCCTGCACGAGAGGGTCCCCGCACGGTGGTCCGCGGCCGCCTACTCCGCAGGCACGGTCCCGGCAGCCGGTGAAGCGGACCCACCCACGGCCCGCCACAAAGCACCCAAGCACACAGATGAGGTTTCATAGTGTTCCCTCCCTCTTTCCAGGCTCTAGCACACCGAGTGGCAGGAGCAACAGGCTGAGACAACGGTGTCAAAGTGCTCAAGCCAGATTCTGGGGAGAGGCTTGTATTGTTCCCACGTGAGGGTTGATGAATTTGTCTTGCTGCATCTTGCGAGTTTAAGTTCAAATCGAATGGATGGAGTTATTGCTTTGCTTTGCCTTATAAACCCAAGCATGCCGAAAAAGCCTGATGATCAAAGAGACTAGAAAAGGGAGGGGGGAGGAGAGGGCGATAGCAACATAGGGAGCATAGCGCAATCTTTTCATTGCTAAGAGTTAACATTCTTTTATTTCATTTTTCCTCCTGCCTTTCTGAAGCTGTTGCAAAATGGATTGAAATCATAGCTGTCACTATCTCTGTTGGCGCTTTCCAACCACTGTGGGGTAGCAGTTTTCTAGTTAGAGTTTCCAACTGTTGCTTCTTGTAAGGCAGGGGGAAAAGCCTGTCGCTTTTCTAGAACCAACCACCCAGGGAACAGCTAGATCTACCTGAGCAAAATGCCATTTTTATTCCACTTGCGAAAAAAAATATTGTGGCAGCAGAAATTTAGACATGCTGAATAATTTAAAGACTAAAGCCTCTGGGGGTTTTATCACTCTATATTTGTAAAGGCTATTGAATTGTCATTTCATTTCATTATTAGTGAGTCATTTTATTTTAACACGCTAAGGCTTAAGAATTTTTCTTTCTTTTTTTTTAAGGTATGTCAGGGAAAAATACGTATATTTAAAATATATTGAGTGGGATTAGAATAAAAAGTGTGACTATTACATTTCTGTATTTTAAAGTTGCACTTTCCCCTGCTTTAAATAGCTTATTTTAAATATTATTTTAAATTAATATCTCTGATGGCTGTATTAGAAAAACAATTTTGAAATATCAATGCACAATGAATATTCTCTGACTTGGAAAAGATTTTTAATAGACTCATTTATAATATTCTGTCACATACATGTCACTACCACAAAGCACCCAAGATGAACTATTGACAAACACTGGGGAATGTAATAACATGGGCACATATACAAATCATACCCAATCCACGCCATTGCAACTGGATAAATTAGGCAATGAATTAGTTTAAGTTGTTTGTATCATGTAGATAAATGATGATAATAATTTCCTTTTCAGTCATTTATTTTGGCACCTTGTAAGTACCCACACAGATAATTTATAAAATAGGAGAAGATTCAGAAGACTCAAAAGGCAAACAGTGCCTTTGCCAGTGGTCTGCTTTTAGAGTACTACGCTTTTCAGAATTTTTAAAATGTATAATTCTGTTGACTATATTTACAAACAACTTTTCAGTTTAAAACCAAAGACAAAACCAAAACTGAATCGAATAGGGAAGTTGCTGTTTAACTAAAACAACCACCATAACAAAAAAGCTCTGTATAATCAGTTGTTCAACTGAATTCATACAGAAGCTCAGAAAAAAAAGTTATTAATTTAATTGCTGTACCACTGGAAATAGCTCTTGATGATGGAATAATATAACCTATTTACTCACTGTACCGTGTGTATATGTACTTGAGTTTTTAAAATATTCAGCCAACAGATAAACCTTTAAAAAATATATTCTACTAAATTACCCATTACCTTTCCACAATAGTGTTAGAGACATGATGGGAAAATAGAAACCACTGAACATAGGAAAATAATAAACCTTGATTTACTTATTCTTCCTTGCTTCTCTTTTTAATGAAATCTACCAACAAGACCCAAGGTTTATTTTTTCTTCTATCATCTATAACAAAGCATGGGAATACATAGATTGGAAATAACTCCAAAAAAATTGGAAACAAAGAGGAATTTTAGGATTGAGGGTTCTATATAAGCAAAATCTGGATAGTAAGCCCTGGTTAAGAGCACTGTCTATGGTATGCTTTGATTTTTAGATCATAAAGTAGAGTTGAAATGTCAATGAGAAATAAGACTTATTGCTTTTATATTAAGCATGTTTCAGAACCCTGATAGGCAGTAACTTCTGAGATTATTTAATAGGAAATTTTCAACAAAATTAACAACAAATAAAAATGAACATCAAATATAATAAAATAGTTTTAAAGAAAATTCAGATTAAAATCCATTGCTAAAACAATGCTCATTTTTATATTTTTATTCATTACCATTATTATCCACTCATTTCCACATGTGGGAAAATCGCATAATTGTACATTACATTAATGGGTTTGAAAACTAGACTGTTAGTTTTTGTTCTTTTCCTATGCTACGCTAAGTGAAATATAATTCCAGATTGGTTTCTAACATTGTCTGTTTTATTAAAGACTAACGTCACATCAAGAGTATTTTCTGATTCACGTCCTTCAGGATTTAAAATATTTTTCCCAAATTTGAAAGAGAGAGAGAGAGTTTTTATAGAATCTCTATAATCAATAATTGTTGGTTTTGAGCATTGAATGGAAAACTGCTGAAGAATAATTCTGACGCAGGGAAAAAAACCATACTTGAGAGCAAGAGTTTTCTTTTCAGGCAATAATATTGTTCATTAAATTAGGAAGGATTTTTCTTTTGGCATCATGGGATGTATTGTGCCTATGATAGTGACTACATACTATTATCTTCTATCATCTTAAAAAAATGACTGTGATTTCCATGTATTTAAAATTAAATTCCTCAAACCTTCTCTCTTAACAATTTCTGCCAAGCTGTGTACCTACACACACACACACACACACACACACACACACACGGATGACTGAAGAGGAATAAGAGGCAGTTGGAACAAAAGGAGACAGTAGCCCCCAGAAATTGCCTTAAAATAACCACTAACACCTGCTACTATAAGCCCAATAAAACACAGATAATAGTAAGTAAGTCTTCTCTCAGAGTAGTGGATTGGGGGAACAAGATATTAACTACCTGAAAACAAAAGGTTGAACCCTTGTATTTCAGAGTCCAATGACTAGCCTTTCTGTCTTATTAAAGAGGCAGCTCCTGGTCATCAGGGAGGAGTTCCAGCCACAGAGCTCTCTGTCTCTGATCTAAAGACGTGATGGTCTGAGTGGCCACCCCCAGAAAACTTGAAATCTATTGAGTCCTAACTCAAAGTAGGTCTCAACCCAAGCTGTTTCCAGGAATGGATAGCTACTGTGTATTCATTGTTTCCTTCCTTTATGCATACATGGATGCCATAGTGAATGTTCTTATAGGCATTAAAATTAACAATAAAAACACCCACCCCCCAAAAAATAAAAACTAAGATGAGCCAATTTTCTAAATAATACCCAAAAGAAAAAGAAATTTTATTTACGAAATGTCCACTCTTGTTAAATCCCACTGTTATTTTAGTATTTGATTCCAGAGGTTTCTGGTATATGCTTCAGTTATGTCTAATTATCATCCTCTTGGTGACACCAAACAATAACCACCTGTCACCACTTTCTCTAAGCCAGTGTTTCCCATTCTTTAATGTGTATCTGAATCACTCTGGGATCTCAACATGTTAAAATGCAGTTTTTTATTCAGAGGTTTGGGATGGGGTCTGATAGCCTACATTTTTAACAACTCCCAGGTGATGCCGATTGCTGGTATATGGACAGCACTTTGAGAAGCAAGATTGTAGTACATTATTCTAAGGGCTAGCATTATTAAGAAATGAACCTTTTTTTCTCTTAAATTTCTCTAAACATGATATTTTTCAAACTAAGTTTCAAGTTAACTCCCAGGTAGTTAAACAGGTAGCTGTGCTCAGAGGGGAAAATTGAGTGTAACAGTTGATGACAAGGCTGATAGGGCTTGACTTAAACTAATAAGCAGTCCTCCTAACTGTGCCAATACTTATGAGTCCACCAGCCTTTAATGATGGCTATGAAAATGTTGCCAAGCCCAGTAATTCAGACAACACTATCCTGCTGCTTTACAATGACTTTTCTTCTTCAGAATAAAGAACATTGCAAACTGGCTTTCACCCCACTAGGAGCTTGCAATAGCTTTGTAAAAGAGCCTAAACATACTCTTGCTGCTGTCAGTAAATTCCCTGAGGCTATAACAGAATACCTTTGCAAATAGAGCAAATAGGTCAGTACCATTTAAAGGCATGAACAGATATCAGCAGTTAAAGATGTAAATACGTTTTTCTCTTATATGAGTAATCAACCAGGTCTCACTTTTAGGTGCTGGGTTACAACATTGTACCATCTGGAGAAGCTAAGAGAGGAAAAACTTCCCTTTGCCTTTCTGTTTGGAGATAACAGAAAGATCTTTTTATACTCTAAGCCACATCAAAGCAAGCCTATTCAGGTTTTTTAAAGTTTGCAGTCACATTTGAAAGACTGTGTTCTTAGGATTACGTGACCAGACTAGGTATTACAGTGTGTAGTACAATGAAAACAGTAGCATTTATTGAACACGTCCTATGTATAAGGTATGGCTATCAAATGCTTTATATTAGTAGCTCATTTAAGGCTATAGAATTATCATCCCCCATTACAGATGGAGAAACTGAGGTGGAGAGAGGGAGAAACATGTTAAGAGAGGTTAAATAACTTACTCAGAAGTTATAGATCTAGTAAAGGGCAGAAGAAGGATTTGAACCCAGGCAGGCTGCCTGCAAGAGTCTGACTCCTATCTATGAGGCAAGTAAAAAAATATTCCTGGCATTTAGCTTTGAGACCTTAAGTGAGTCACTTGACTTCTCCAGGCCTCAGGGTTCTCTTATGTAAAATGAAGGTAATTGATGCAATTGCTAAACCTCTTTCTAGTTCAAATATCTACCATATAAACTTAGGCTGTTAAAGATTTTAGACTCTGTTAAAATCAAGATTCTTCGTCTTCATCATATTCTCCTGTTAGATTCCATCTTATTTCATTTTGTTCTCCTTTTAGATGTGTCAGTCAACAAGCATTTATTAAATTCCAACTGAGTGCAAACTCTGGTAATCGCCTGGGAACATTGCAGTAATGATTGTGTGCAGTCTGGGGCCCCCTGGATTACCATTTTAATTGGTCATAGCATTATCATCCATTTTTTCCTAAACACATTCCCAAAGACAGCAACAAGAAATGTTGAATCCATGGTCTTTAAAATGAGACTTGAATGATGCCTGGTTTATATCGTATTAAGCGTTGGAGCCAGGACCATATTTGAAGTATTTCCATCTGGTACTGTCCATTGTATTCAAACAGGGAACATTGCTCAACTATTGCCAAACTAATAAATGTTTCAACACAATGTGAAACAGAAGGAAACCTTTATTTTTCAAGATCTGGGTATCCCAAAGATTTGCCCAACCCACCTAAAATCTTTCCATCAGGTGGTCTGGGAGCAAGGGGTGAAGGCACAGTGCTCATCTCCGCTGACCGTCACTTAGTATCAATTCTGTAAATGTTTGGTGCTTTTTGTCATGGCAGGCCCCCAAAGTCTTGATGGTCCCCTCAAAACACACATGAATCAAATCTTGCCTTATAGGGAAGGTAAAATATTCCAAAAGAAAAAAATGGTATTAAGTATTTCCAAATGATTTGAGTTTCAATAACTCAAATGACATTATCACACTTGAGGATAATAGGAAGATGAATGGTATATGCTTGCTGTTGATTAAATGTTAATACAGTTTCCCCATGAGCTTTTTCAGCAGAGTGAATCCTATTTCTTGTAATACCAGGATTGAGTTTCTGCATTTTCGAATGCTTCTGTTTTCAGAAGATCATGCATTTCATGAAATCTCTTGACTGATGATTGTTGAAGGAAGTTATAGTCGTAGCACATAACAATCTATTACTTAGCCCTTGACAGAAATGCTCAAGAAACGGTTTAAAATTAATTCCTATTAGTGGTGATAACTTAGTAAAAAAGGCTGGTCATAAGAAGAATGAAAGATAAATGGGTTTTCTTTAGTGAGCCCAGTATCCCCTTCTTAGAATCCTCATAGCCCTCATTGTTTTTCCACTAATAGTTTTTTTCTTCTACCACTCCATTAAGTGCCTAATGTGTTTTCCCTCTTACAGCCCCGATAAAACTGTCATCGTATTGTATATTTAAGATTAAAGGCATTTTCCAAGGAGCTTTCAACCACTCTACTGAATAAAGCAGATAGGGTATCTGTCCTTGTGGGGTTTATAGTCTTTTTTAAAAAAGTATTTAAAATCTCTGTTCTTGAAGTAAAGATTTTTTTTCCCCTTTTGGAAGATTTTTGAAACATCCATAGTTACCTTGATCATGGGATGTTTTGGTTCAACATGTACTTACTGAACACTTAGTCTTTTATCGTGCCCTGAACTGGGTGCTAGGGATGGGAAAATGACTAAGACGTGTTTCATACCGTCAGATATTGGGTTGGCCAAAAAGTTCGTTCGGCTTTTGGTGTAAGATGATATGGGGAACCCGAGCGAACTTTTTGGCCAGCCCAATATTTTACAGCATAGAGGAGAATGCAGAGACCAAGTTATTTAAAACAATGTGGTAGTGGCTATGATAGAGACATGTATGTCCAGCGTCCTATGGGAGCATAGAGGAGCAGTTTCTAAGGCATGGTGAAAGGTTAATTCCTAAAGAGGAATAGTAGTGAGCACCATGTGTAGGCTGCAAATGAGAAGAAGAAACTTCCAAGCAAAAGGAAAGGCATCAGCATCGACAAGTATGCCTGAAAACAGTATGGAGTGTTCTGGGAATTATAAGTCATTCACTATTGGGAGAACTTAAAGGGCACAGGGAAGATTGTCAAGAAATAAGACAGGATGTTAACAGCAAGATGTAGGACGGAGTTATTGAATGTTCTCACTTGTCTAAAAAGAAGCCTCTCTAGAAACATACATATTTTTTTGTATATGCACTGACCACTTCTGGAAGAATATACAAGAAATGAGTAACAGTGGTTGTCTCTTGGAAGTGGAACCAGGACTATAGGAGTAAGACTTAGAGGGATACTTACTGTTCTTAATATGCCCTTTTGAATTGTTTGATTTTTTAAAAATCTTAAACATTAAAATTTTTCACTTTAAAAGGACACACACACACACATACACACACAGACAGAGACAGAAACAGAGACAGAGAGACAGAAAGAAGAAATGATGCTGGAATGTGTATGCTAAGGAAATGAATCCTAATCCTGAAATACAGGAAACCTGCTACAGGTTTTAACAGGTGCTACGTTTTGCATTTCAGATAGATCGTTCTGATAGCTGCGTGGAGGATGAAGTAGAGAAGGCTACAACTGGGGCCAACATTCCTAGTTAAGAAGCATTACAGGGTATTTCGGAGTCCAGATGAGAGATGATAAATGCCTCAAGGAGAACAGTGGCCTTAAGAATAGAAAAGAAGAGGGGAAGAAAGAGAAATTCGAACAGAGGCAAATCAGAGGGATTTCATGACTGGTTAGACGTTGGAAGTTAGAGAGGCAGTGAGCCTAGCGTTGCCCTATGGGTTCCATATTGAGTGATGGGCACATACGGCACCATCTGCCCAGGGAGGGAAACAGGAAAAGAAGCACCAACCACCTTGTTCACCGTTGAAGTAGATATGTTTTCAGAATAAAAAAAAAAAAAAATTCAGAACATGTTGTTGCAAGGTACTTGTGGGAACATTGTGGTAGAATATTGGAGGTTGGACCTATCCTGAAAAAGATTAATTTCTTCGTGACCCTTCTAATTCTGTTCACATATAAAGCAGGTTCTACAGGGAGAAATCCTGGGTGCATAAATGTGGTGGCTGAAATGAACCAGTTAGAGATATGGAGAAAGGGTGCTGACCAAAGACAGAGAATGAAGTGCAATTAACTTTAACCTGTAGCAACATTGTTCTTTAACTAGGAGGACCTAGACCCTGACAAGATTGAGAACCTACTTTTCAAATTCACCCAGAGAAGTGACTTTTGTACACTGTTTCAGTTGCTTTTATAAAACCATATAGATGGGAAGAAAAGATGTGTGTGGAACCCACTTACACAGCATCTGCTCTCTTCTCCATCACATCCCTAAAATGGTTCAGAGTCCTTCTGGAACACCGTGTTTCCATGGGAAATCACATTAAAAGCAGTGTGTGTTCTTGTAGAAGGTGTATTTGGCAATGAAATGAGATGGGGTGTATAATAGACAGCACAGGTGGGACCAACAGAAATGAAACTTAGCTGCCAGGAAAATTCAAAAGTGACCCCCAGGAGCTTTGCAGAAGAGCTGAAACATTTGAATGGCTTGGTGGGGATGATTTTAAACAAGATTTCAACAGAGCCCTATCCCCACAGATGGTCTCCTGGAAAGTGGATACCTATTTTAGCAAAGGCATATTCATAGAGTGTGTCATCAAGTTTAGGGAAAGAAAGCAGAGAGGCAGCTAGAGAAGTAGATTCAAACAAAGGAGGGTTCAAACAGAAGGTAGCTGTTAGCAGTCCCTACCACAGCAGAAAAAGAGTGTGGGTTAAGGTCCTCTGGACGCAGTAGGAAAGTTAGAGGCCAGATGTCTCTTTCTGGTTGCTGAATGGATTAATCAGGGAAGTTGCTAGGAGTGAATCCTGTTTGAATGAGAAGGTTTATTTGGGATCCTTCCTGAAGGCGGGGGAATAGATTTGTTGAAAGCTCAGGGTCCCTGCCTACTCTAGCCCTCTGTGACTCACGGGAGGTTTTTTTTCTTCTGATCTATTATTTTCAAGACAATGATATACAATTCTTTAGTCAAGAGAAACTGCTTTGTGGTTTCCATAGAGACAGGTCAATGACATTTATTTGAAATCCTACCTGTGCCTAGAACATTTTCTCATGTCAGAGGCCATCATTTCTCCCTCCTCCCACCTGCAATCTCTTTCCCACCCAGATGCATCTAGATCTACTTCAACACCCACGCGAAGTCATCTTTCTTCTACAGAGATTTGCTGTAACCACATGGAAGAGGAATCTGCTGGAGGAAGAATGTGTGGGGCATATAAACAAATCAAGACTCTGAAAAGACAAAAGACCCAATATAACATAATGATCTTCTTTCAGTTCGTATAAGGTTTTTATTAACCTTGTCTTCCACCCCCTCACCACCAGCACTATGAAAGCTACAGGAAGTTTAGGATTATATTCCTTATGCTCTCTATGTAGCTCCTAGCATATTATAGGGACTTAATAACATTTATTAGGATTATAAAAGAAATTTTCTAGCCATAAAAAGTGTTAGTAATAATGGCATTTAAATTTTCTAATTCAGAAATTAATAGTTTCTCTGTCAGATCTACCTTATACCTTCATATGTAGTTTTCTTTTATGTTGATCATGAATCATGAGCCGTTTCCATAGAAACAACTTTATCACATGGCGCAGCCAGTTTTACAGACACAAAATCGTTTCATGGCAAATATCAACGTACATATATACATGCATATATATGTATACACGCATAACTTTCATCATCTTTAAAAATTAGTGAATTCTTTTCATTTTTCAAAATGTCATCTGTATGCTGGTACCTGGACTTTCAATATTTCTGGAAACATTTAAGAAATTACTAAAGAATACCTGGAGTGATGACTACAAAGTGAATGACATTTAAAAAGAAGGAAAATCAAACATAAAGGGAAGCATATGAAAAGGCCTCAGCCATTTGGAGTGATTTTGAATGAGGTAAGTTAGATTTTAAAAGACAACCAAGGAAGTTTATCAAATTTGAAAATATAAAGTAAATAATATATCTAATCCAGAAATATATATATTTACTATGTATGTATATAATATCTATTATATCTATCTACATCTATCTATCTATCTAGTCATTTCTGCTGTAACTGTATCCTTCCCTAAACATGGATGTTTGCTTTGAAACATCAACTTTTGTCTGAAACTTCCACACCCACACAGTAATTTGTCATAACCAGTAAATGTGTTAAATCAACTACCACATTAAACGGAGATAAGAGATTCTTTCCACTGACATCATCACCTCTCTGTTTGCCCCCACTCCCAACACACAAACACACACACACACACACACACAATTCAGCACATCCCAAAGGAACAACCTAGAGCACAAAAATCCCGGTTCAAACCGACTGCGGAGTTGAGGCTGATGAGAAGAGACGAAGAAGATTCAGTATGAAGGTTAATGTTAGTCAGTTGCAAACTTTTGGCTAAATGTGGCAGGAACTGATTTTTAGAAGTTTTGAAGTTGGAAATGGGAGGACGAGGACAGGATGAAAAATTTGGAGTAGAAGGTACTCACATAACTGAAAAGTTGTATCCAGTTTTTGGTGGGTTATTGGTGCCTATCTCCTACATCTATGTCAACCCCATTTTGGGAGACACCTCCGCAAGCCGTGTTGTCATGAAGTGTAAAGGGGACTTTATAACCTGGTTTTCTGCAACTGTGGAAGGGAATGACTTTCAGGATGACACATGACAGATTGCAGATGACATATGCCCTACTGTGTTCAAAATCACAGTCAACGGACATAAACATATCTTGGTGAATTATGTTTTTGCCTAGTTACCGTTCAGCTTTCACACATTTTAAAGGATTTGCACTTTTGGTTCTGCAAAATGGGCAGAGATATGTGAGCCCAAACTCAAACAAAGCAAATGCCATTATTATTTTTCGATACTATTCAGTCTCACTGAGTGGAGGTTTGTTTTTGAGTGGAAATGTGGGACCCTTTCAGTACTGTAGGCAGGGAGCACCTACAGAAGGTGATTTCAGAAGCTACCTGCTTGAAATGCCATCATCAGATTTTTTTTTTTTTTTTTTGGCTGCGTTGGGTCTTCGTTGCTGCGTGGGCTTTCTCTAGTTGCGGCAAGTGGGCGCTACTCTCCGTTGCGGTATGGCGGCTTCTCTTGTGGAGCATGGGCTCTAGGCGTGTGGGCTTCAGTAGTTGCAGTGTGTGGACTCAATAGTTGCAGCCCTAGGGGTCTTGAGCTCAGGCTCCGTAGTTGTGGCACACGGGCTTAGCTGATCCACGGCATGTGGGATCTTCCCGGACCAGGGACCGAACCCGTTTCCCCTGCATTGGCAGGTGGTTTCTTAACCACTGCACCGCCAGGGAAGTCCTGCAATCAACAGATTTTGATATCTTCTGCTTTTCTTCCTGCTGAAGTGCAAATAACACCTGAGAGAGGCACTAATAATGCTAGTCTTTATTTCTTGTATTAATACCAGTGTGTGAATGAATGGTTGCATGAGAGAACAGGTTTGCTTAAGAGACAGAGACTCAAAAAAAAAAAAATAATAAATACACCTTGTGTAGTTAAAAAAAAAAAGAGAGAGACAGAGACTAGAAAAGGAAAGGAGGAAAGGGAGGAAACAGGATTTATTTCATACTTTCCCCAGAATCAGCAGTTTCCTGATTTCAGGAGCCAATATGAAACAGCTCGAAACAATGGCTGAGATGTGCTGAGACAGCATTTGTGCTGTCCACACTGATCCTTTGCACTTGAAAAGCATTTTGCTTGATCTGACAGCAATACCCAATACTTTGTAGACCAAAAAGTGAAATCACCAAATTCACCTCCATTCTGTGGAGGCATAGTGTCCATGCTGACTGGGCCAGGTGGCAATAACATCTTGTAGTTTGAATAACCTGATGAATCTTATAGTTAAAATCAGTGTCTGGTAGAGAACAAATGTATGGATACCAAGGGGGAAAGGGGGTGGGATGGGAGGAATTGGGAGATTGGGATTGACACATATACACTATTGATACTATGTATGAAATAGATAACTAATGAGAACATACTGTATAGCACAGGGAACTCTACTTAATGCATTGTGGTGACCTAAATGGGAAGGAAGTCCAAAATAGAGGGGATAGATGTATATGCACAGCTGATTCATTTTGCTGTACAGTAGAAACTAACACAACATTGTAAAGCAACTATACTCCAATAAAAATTAATTTAAAAAAATAAAAAATAAAATAAAATCAGTGTCTAGTGGGAAGCACACTGGCAATTTTTTAAGTCCAGACACTCCCCATCTGGTGTATATAATTTTGGTTTTTCTCCTTAAGTACATTCCCCTTGAATGTTCTTCTGTCGAGTTATATTTGAATAATTTTAAATCACTTTAAAATGTCAGGATGATGTTGTATCCTAATTTATACTCTCAAGTATGAATCTCGTGACTTACTTAAGGCCTTTGATTCTCAGTTCCATGTAAAATGGAAGTAATAATTTCTGCTCTACTTATTTCAGGGAGCGGTGAGAATCAAAAGAGATAAATCATAACCAAATATACGGTCTGTACATGTGATGTATAAACTGTAAATTACTATATGAATGTTAAATGCTGCTATTTTTTTATTATTTTACTATTATCTCCCAGGCTTGTAATGAATTTCTCCCTCTTTAATGCCAGGACATCAGGAATAACATGAATTCACACCTTGCATAATCAAATATGATAATATTTTTGTTCAATACTGGGATTTTCATCAGGCAGTTGAAATTCACAGT